>NC_026153.1:10890175-10898524 GCF_000512975.1 Sesamum indicum
TTCCCCCCCTCCCCCGGCGAAGTACGGATATGTCAATTATTCATGTTACAAGTATATATATCAGACGACGAATTCAGAAACAAAGAAAGAAATTCAATTTTTGGCAATTTTTTATTATTTTTGGAAAGGTGTTGGAGTTAGACATAGTTTTGCTGCTATAAATTATTAATTATATGAAAAAATTATAATTTTAATCATATAACTATAAAAGGGTGATAAATTTAATTTTCTTGGAGCTTTAATTTGTCAGTTAACCCTTACAATTTAAAAACCTTGGCACATTAAGAATAAAATTCACCGGAATTATAATCTAACTTGAATTTGGGGCTCACATAAAATTTAGGGCTTGTATTTACAATTTTATATGGATTTTATTCTTAGTATGTTATTTTTAAAATTGGAGGACCTAGTTGTAACTAAATTTCAGCAGAATTCAAGTTATCATATTTACGTGATGAAAAATTTTAAATTTTCCTTAATTACATAAATTAGGTCGTATTATTTTCCTATGACATTTGCAAATGAAATTAATGTTAAAAACATTTTTTTAACATGGTTATTGGGTGAATTAATTAAAAATGATAAGAAATGTTGACTGAATCTTGGGAAGCTGCTCAAAGGCCAACCACTGCATATCTACTTCAAATCAAATATAAATATATGGTACATAATGATTGGTCAATGTGCAAATAGTTTATGAAAATAATAGTTAGGGGTGGGGTTGACGAAAATATTAATGTAAAAATGGCGACGCACCAAAGATTCTCAATCATAAGAGGGGGGGCCCAAGTAGTTAGGACTTCGGACAGTAAGTCTAAGAATTCATTTATGTCTTTGTTGTGACAACGATAATGAAAAGAGACACTGCAAAAACGAAAAATTATAATACATGAAGAATGATAATTTTGATCATGTATGAATTAATTTGTATAATTTAGATCTACTATTTTAAATTTGATAATGTTAGTTCTTTTTTATATAATTTGTTTGAAAAATTGCATGTGATTTATACCTTCTTGAATTATTTTAATGTAACATTTACCTTCTAAATTAACAATGTAAAATTTACCCCCTTAGTTGAATAAAAATGCCCCTCATGTCTTGACAAATATTATATATATAATTTTTTAATATATTTTAGTATTTTACATATTAAATATTATAAAATTATTTTCTAGTTAAATTTGTTAATAAATGAAAATTTTAAATTAAAAATACAATATAAATTAGTATATATGTATAGTAGATACACAACAGATATAACATAACCAACAACTCATATATGTATATAAACTTTTTAAAAGAAATTAATATATATATATATGCTTAATAAAAGTTCAATATGTTTACAGAAAAATAAATACATATACTTTATCATATTTTTTTAAAGGAAATACATTCAAAAAATTCGATATGTAACATTTTTATCTCAAAGAATAAATAGTTAATAAATTAATTTTAAAACTAAATTAATAAAAACTTTTTATAATTTTTTTGTGTAGTTATTGTACTCATTCATTACTTGACTTTGAATCTATGAAATATAAAAAAATTCAATTTAATTCACTAATTTATTATAATTAAAAGATATTTTTTTCCAATTAAGAAAATTTTTAATCAAACTTAATATGTGATATTATTAAAAAAGGAAATTCTTTTAACTAAATATACATATATATAATATAAGGACAATATCTTTCATAAATTTAATTTTAAGGGGAAAGTATTACATTTATTAGTTTAGGGGATAAATATTACATTAAAAATAGTTAGAGGCAAAGTGTATTTTCCCAAAAATTTAATTAAACTGTTCTATTCTCTTTAACATTAATATCTTAATTCCCTCTTACGGTTTTGGTTTTGCACTTGAAACTTTTCTTTGTATAAATGGATAATAATGAGATTTGAATCCAGGATTTTTTTGCCAAGCCTACAGGCTCTAATACTATATTAAACAATCACATCCTGTAAAAATTTTTAAGCGTGTTAAATATAAAAATTATTTAGCATAAATATCTTAAACCTAATAAAAATATACGTTGAATTGATTATTTTTCACAAGAATTAGTGAAAAATAGTCATTAATTTTGGGGTAAATAACAAGGGACTCCCCCAAAGCCTATCACAATTATAAATATTTAATTATTATTTAAAAAATTATAAGTACCTTATCAAAGTAATGGTTATCTAACAATACCCCCTCGTGACAGCCCATCGAGAGTGTATTTGTTAGACTGGTATTAATCCTAAAGAGTTATTTGTAATTTTGTAAGTGGTATTTGTAATTATGATAAATTTGAAGCAATCCTTTGTAATTCACCCTTAATTTTAAAGTATGATTTATTAATCATTAGTATAAGATGTTGAAATGTTCCGAGGTTGCTGATGACCATTGTCATGAGGTCAATGAAGACCTTGCCATGAGGTCGTCTCTTGGAGCAATGAGGACGCATCTCATCATCAGTAAGGATGCATCATTACTGAGGTCGCACTATCACGTAGGTCACATTTTCACGTTTGTTTTTTCTTTTTGTTTTTCCTTTATATTTTACGATTTTCTGAGTCAGCATTTGGTTATAGAGTTTGTTAGAATCTGTTAGTTTGTTTTTCCTCTTTCCTTCACATGTACATAGTGTATTTATAGCTGGGCTATACAGGCATTTTTGTAACTTTTTTCCATATTGTATTCTTCCACGGTAATAGAAATGAGCTACTTCCACTCACATTTGGTTTTGATCCTTTGATATTTGTTTGCAATGATGTTCATTGGATTCTTCATGGTATCAGAGCCATCGTTATGGTGGTTTCTGTATACGCCTGCAACTATCATAACTGTATTTTATCGCAATGGAAAATACATCGACATACAACCCTGATTTTATGGGAGCTGGTGCCAATGTTGGCAATGAATGTGGACGAGGAACAGTCCTCAAACACACTATAATGGTGTTGATTTCAGCACCACTAAATGGAAGCAACTGGTTGTCTTGGAGTAGATTTGTGCGCACTGGAAGGTCGAGATAAGATTGGCTATATAGATGGATCGTGCGACAGACCTGTTGAAGGATCTGCAGAATATCGACAATAGAGGATATCGGACTTGATGGTACGAACCTGGATACTTAATGCAATATCAAAGGATATTGTGAATGCTTACCTCTAAGCCAACTCAGCAAGGTCGTTGTGGCTGGACCTTGAAGCTAGATATTGAGAATGTGATGGTTCGCTTCTATATAACATTCAGCGCCAAATCAATTACTCAGAAAAACCTTAGTATCACGGCGTACTACACGAAAGTAAAGCAGTTATGGGATGAGTTGACATGTCTGATGCCACCTGCAATGTGTACGTGCGGAAATTGCACTTGTGAATGTAATAGAACAAAAATCGATCAAAGTGAAGCGAGCCAGCTGATACAGTTCCTTATGGGTTTGAACAAACTTATGACAATATCCGCAATCAGATATTGGTGCTTGATCCATTGTCGCATGTAAACAAGGCGTATTCGATGGTTCTTTGTGTTGATAGGCAACGTTAGGTAAATCTGGGTTTAGTGGATGCTGGGGATTCAGCTATGATGGGAGGAAATATTGAGCAACTAGAAATGTTTGGTCCTAAGAACTACATGCGACGCAAAAGTTTGGGAGAAAAACGACAAAGTTTCTGCAGCCACTGCCACAAAACTGGGCATAATAGAGACTCTTGCTTCAGGCTCCACGGTACTTCGGACTAGTACAGGGAACTAACGGAGCTAAGGAAGAAGAATACGGTTGGAAGTAAAGCTTACGCTGCACGTGACGTAGGTTCACAGCACCTTGTGAACAACACTAGCACAAAGGAAGGAGAAAGGAATATCTCTGTCGAGGATCTAATGGAGGCTCTACAGCTGATTCAGGGCAAGGCGACCTCCGACCCAATGAAGGTTCATTTTGCTCAAACAGATGTGGTCGCAGGTATGACTCAAAATTCAGCCTCACATTGTTCAAGTTTGGATTATTGGATTGTAGATACAGGAGCCTTGAATCATATGTGTGGGAACGAGGGAATGTTCAAAACCATATACTTTTTAAAACGACCTATAAACATCCTACTCCCTGATGGCAGTACCAAATTGGCCATTAAGGTTGGTGATATTAGTCTAACACAAGGACTCGCGTTATTTCACGTCTTTTCCTACCTAATTTTAAGTACAACCTGCTATTTGTTTCCCAACTCTACAAGTCTCATTCGATTGCTTCGTTTTCCTCACTTCTTTATGCCTTTTGCAGGACCTGAGGACTAGAAGTATTCTGGCTTTAGGATCACAACTAGGGAAGCTCTATGTGTTTGATGTGAGCTCCTTTGTTAATAAAACCTTCGTTACAGAAACTCCCTACCTCTTTGGCTTGCTTTTCTACTATTCAAAATCTGTATGCACCGTGGCATAAAAGGCTACGTCGCTCTAGGCCCCTAGTACTTAAACATATCCCTGTAATAAAATTGCCAGATGATATGAAAGAGCATGTTTGTTCCATTTGTCACTTACCAAAACAGACGAGGAGCCCGTTTCCTTTAAGTCATTCCTACTCTTCTCACATTTTTGAATTAGTGCACGTTGACATTTGGGGTCCATATAAACAAGACTCTCTTTCAGGTTCTCACTATGTATTAACAATTGTGGACGTTTACTCTATAACAACTTGGACTTTTCTAATGCAACACAAATCTCAAACGCTCAACTGCTCACATCCTTTTTCGCTAAACTGCAAACTCAATTTTTTGCCAAAGTCAAAATCATGCGAACTGATAATGGATCGGAGTTCGCTAGCCTTAATTGTCAGAACTTGCTCCAATCTCATGGCATCATTCACCAAAAGAGTTGTGTCTATTCTCCCCAGCAAGATGGAACAGTAGAATGGAAACATAGACATCTCCTCCAGTTCGCTATGGCCCTCATGTTCGAGTCTGGACTGCCCATGTCATTTTGGGCAGAATCTATTCTCACTGCGACCCACATAACTAACAGACTTCCTATAGCTTCCCTCAACTAGAAAACTCCCTTCGAATTACTCTACCAAAATCCTCCGTCTTCTGATAATCTCAAAACATTTGGATGGATCTGTTTTTCCTCCAATACACTACCTCATAAAGACAACTTTGATCAAAGGGCCTTCCGTTGTATTTTTATTAGGTACATTCTAGGACAGAAGGGTTATAAGCTTTATGATTTAGATCGCCACAGGGTTATCATCTCGCGTGATGTTGTCTTTCACAAGCATATATTTCCCTATCTACCGACCACTCATACTCCATCTACCTTTTTGGCGAACCCCATCACTAATACTTCCTCTCAGGAACACGTTGAGCCGATGATCTCTACAGGATCTACTACAATATCCAATCCTGCCTCTCCTCCGCCTCCTCGCGACCCTCCTCTTCGTAGGTCGACTAGAGCCACCAGACCTCCCAGTTGGATGAATGATTATCACTGTTGTAATACATTTGTTTCTTCTCATGATCTCTCACCCTCACACATGAACTTTATGGCTATTTTGTCTACTGTACAAGAACCCAAAACTTATTTGTAGGCTTGGGGGCATTTGGAGTGGGAGCAGGCAATGAAAGATAAACTAGCTGCCCTGGAGAAGAATGAGACATGGGAGGTCATGGATCTCCCTTCTGGCCCACACGCCATTGGGAGAAAATGGGTGTTTAAGGTCAAGTTGAAGCCCGATGGCTCAGTAGATCGCTATAAGGCCTGGCTCGTGGCTAAAAGATACAATCAGGTAGAGGGAGTGGATTACATTGATCGATTATCCCTCGTGGTCAAGGCCGTCACTGTCCACCTCTTATTGGCTATTGCTACTAGTCGTTCTTGGCCCCTTTATCAGGTAGACATCAACAACGCCTTCCTTCATGGCCTCCTTTATGAGACTATCTACATGAGGGCGCCGGATGGTTATCCTGTTGCACAAGGAAAGCTTTGTCGATTGAATAGGTCGCTATACGGGCTGAAATAGGTCTCCCGACAGTGGAATCTCAAGCTCACTGTTGCTCTTCTTCGTTATGGATTCTCTCAATCCTCTCATAACTTCAATTTATTTGTTAAACACTCTTTTGCAGGTCCCTGATCCTGCTCGTTTACTTTGACGATGTCCTCCTTATTGGACATTTTGAGGTCACATTCTTGGAGGTCAAGAAGTTCTTGGATGATACTTTCACTATCAAGGATCTCGGGTCCGTGAAGTACTTTCTTGGATTGGAGACTGCACGCTCTCCTGTGGGCACTTATATTACCCAACACAAGTACATTTGCGACATCATTTCGGACACTAGTCAGTCCTCAGCCAAAGTAGCAGCGATACCCCTTCCCTTCGGCATCAAACTACCAGCTCGGTCTGTCTGTCCATCAGTCGATCCGGAACCTTATCGACGGCTTGTGGGCAGATTGTTGTACCTTGGTTTTACAAGGCCCGACCTATCCTTTGCCGCGCAGCAACTAAGTCAATTTGGGAGTAGCCATGGATAGGAGCACCTTCATGCTGCATTACCTTTGGTACGCTATCTCCAAGGACATTCAAAAACTGGACTCTTCTTTTCGGTTAGTATTTCCTTCTCCTCAACTGGTTATTGCGACGCGGATTGGGCAAATTATGTGGATTCGAGATGATCTTTAATGGGATACTATATTTTCCTTGGGTCTTCCTTGGGTTATCCTTGGTTTCCTGGAAGACCAAGAAACAAATGACGGTTGCACGCTCCATAGCTGAAGCTGAATACTGTAGCTTGGGAACCACCACTTGCGAGCTGTGTTGGATTTCCTACCTCCTGCAAGATCTCTGGATCCCTATTTCCACCCCTATTTCTCTCCTTTGTGACAACCAGGTTGCTATCCATATTGTTGCCAACCCCGTCTTTCATGAAAGGACGAAACATCTTGAGATCAACTGCCACTTAGTTCGCGATCACTTTCAAGGCTGGTTTTATTCTTCCCACTCATGTTCCCAGTTCTTCCCAACTCGCGGACTTGTTCACTAAATTGCTCCCTGCCTCAACCTTTTCCCGTTTACTCTCCACGACGGGCTTGCGTGGTTTTCCCCAAGTCCATCTTGAGGGGGGGCTGTTGAAATGTTCCGAGGTCGCTGATGACCATTGCCATGAGAACGCATTGCATCATCATTAAGGACGCATCATCACTGAGGTTGCACTATCACGTAGGTCGCATTATCACGTTTGTTTTTTCTTTTTATTTTTCCTTTCTGTTTTATGATTTTCTGAGTCAGCATTTGCTTATAAGGTTTGTTAGAATCTGTTAGTTTGTATCTTCTCTCTCCTTCACATGTACAGAATGTATTTATAGCTGGGCTATACAGACATTTTTGTAACTTTTTTCCATATTGTATTCCTCCACAGTAATAGAAATAAGCTACTTCCACTCACATTTGGTTTTGCTCCTTGATATTTGTTTGCAGTGATGTTCATTGGATTCTTCATATGATTTAATAAAAAAAAATACTTAAGTGCATTAAAACACACAGTTCATGTTCTTATGTCACTTAGAAGAAGGAATTGTGAGATGAATTAATGTAGTATGCTTCTTTAAACATGAAGTTCAAAAGGGCTGGTCGTGACCTGTATGTCTTGTTTAAACATGTTGCCTACCCTGGATTATGGATATTGCTTGCTTCAAATGCAACTACCTACACATATATATCTAACAGCCCTTAAATTTTTTCTTCTCGCTTGAGAGAACAACCTAATTTTCATTATGATCCGCCCGAGAAAAATCCTCTCGAATCCAGATAGCGATCCGCGATCTCACTTTGCGATCGGAGCCAACTCCTCAAACAGACTTGTTTTCCTGAGAACACAAAAGCGATTAGGCTAGTCGGGTAAGTCCCCAACGAAGGCACTCCGACGCCCAAGTTAGTTTTCAAACAGATGGATAGGGTGTATAGATAAGATGTATTACTGAGGGTATCTGGACATTACCTACTAATGAATTCCATTCGTGAGTATATCGTTATTATGCTTAAGTCAAGCACCCCAGATTACAGTTAATTGATGTTTCATAATTTTGCTGTCGTAAATCTCTCCATAAGAGTATTTAGTGGGATTTCTAACCTTTCTAGAAGATTTTCCTGATTGGTAACCTTACTTTATCTATAATGAGGGGCAAACTTGTCCTTAGGTAAATTACCCTCATCATTAGCCCCCATGGTTCTGGACGCGTTGGCTGAATAGCGTACAGAAATCGAATAGTCACTCCCAAAGCATTAATGACCTTGATGGAGGAGATCCACTTGTCGTCGGGGCAGAGCCTCTTCAAATCTTTATTGCCACGTGTCGCTACAGGAGTGGTTTCCTGAT
>NC_026153.1:10898558-10935371 GCF_000512975.1 Sesamum indicum
TAAGGAGGCACAATTCAAAAAATCATTTCACCGGCTTTGTCTTCTCCAAGTTACTGCTCTCTGCTCAATTTTGCTGCTCAAGTTTCGATCTTCTTCATTCAAGGTACAATGTCCTCTTCTAGATCTAGTTCTGATTCACATTCTTCTTCAGCTACCGTTTCCCGCAGGGACGAGTCCCCTGTGCCCCATGAAGGTCCATCTAGGACTAGGCCGCGGTATAGGTCAAACCGCGATCAACGTGTAGAATCGGATTTTGATGTTGCCCCTAATGTTCATTCTGATAATAACCCCTGGAAAGGTATAGTTAGTACTGTTAAGCAGCAACTCCACCTGATAAAAGAGAAGTACTATAACCCCCCTAGTTATGAGGTTCTAATCCCCACATCCACTGATTGCATGCATCGTCCTCCTCGGGGTTTTTGTTCTTTTTCAGTGAACCATTTTGATGCGGGTTTAAGATTACCTCTCGCTCCACACGTGTCCCAAATTCTTAGGCGTCTGGAGCTATGCCCTAGGCAACTTTCGCCAAATTCGATCCCGTCATATAATCATTTTTATCATCATAATGAGGGTCCATCGGTATGAACCCAACTTTGATAATTTTTGGTCCCTGTACTCATCCACAACTTCAGCTAGGTCAGCGGACAATGGATTCTTTTATATATCTGCTCGTAAGGACTGTAGGTTTTTGGTCCCTCTTACCTCTAATGTAGGTCCTTGGAAGAAGAGGTTTATTTTCATTCGTCCTCCTCCCGGTCGAGGGTGGCCCTTTAGCTGTGAATGGGTCTTAGAGAAACCAAAACCTGTAGTCGAAGGGGGTGGGTTAGAAGGCGATCAAATTAATAGCCTTTCCTCTTAATGGTATGACCCGAAGAAAATTTTGGTAGAGGAAGTCCTCAGGTTCGCGCACCTCTCTCCTGCTCCCATCTCTGTTAAGGGCTCTTTAGGTGAAAATTTTATTTTTCTCCTTTGCCTATAATCTTTGATCGACTACTATACTAACGTGCTTTCATCGGTTAGCAGATAACATGGTTGCTCAAGCCCGCCTTACCCAGCGTATTCGAGCTGCCAAAGCCAGGGCAGCCGCTGAAGCGGTTGCTCCTCCACCAATCGCACCTGCACCCGCTACCTCAGCCCGTCCTGTAGAGGGCTCCGTAGCTCCGGAGGGTCCACGTCCCAGGAGTTCCCACCCGATCGATATCGGGAGTGAAAACACCCGATCGCGCAACCTGCCCCAAAATGTCCATCATATGGAATTGGAGTCGCCCAACCGATCTCGCACAGACGAATCTAGTGCAGGAGCCTTGGTGAGTAGGTAGTGGAGGAGGGGCAGGAGTCCGATGGGACCTAATACGAGGAGCCGATAGTCTCTGGCTTTTGGCCAATTAGAATCTGGTGTACTTGAAGAGCGCCGGAATATGGAGATGCTGAACGATGTCTCTAACTACTGGCGTAAGGCTCGAGAAGATCTGCGAACTCCAAATCATCCTACGGCCGAGCTCACTGGAGAGAAGCTTATTCCTGATTGGAAGTTGTCCTCCAATAGTACCGTTCTAGGATCCCAATCAGGTCAAGATACATGGGAGCTGTACAATGCGAGCTGCTTGCCTCGCGATCAGGCAACTTTGCTTCAAACTTCTTTCACTCATCTCGAGGAACATGCTGCTCATTCACTAATTCAGGTACCAGTTTATTCCAGTTTGACTTTCGTTCTAACTTTGTTAGGCTGCCAACTTTGTCCGCAACCTTTCCTTGAAATGTGCCGGGTTCCGGCGGAACCAAATGATAATCGATCGCAGAAACCACGATCTGCGAACTAAAGTTGCAGAGATTACAACACGAGGGGAAGAGTTGGAGAGCCAGCGTGCGCCCGTAGAAGCTCGCGTCAAGGAGCTAGAGGAGAAGATGTCGTCTGAAATCTCCAAGGCAACGGAGTCGGGGAAAGAGATCGGGTTCACAGCTGGTCATGCATTGGGAAGATTGCGGGGGCCATAGAAGGCCGAGCGGAATACTTGAGCTCGATGAGTTCGCTGTTCGCATTCGCGAGGCTCGTCTTCAAGGCGCTCGTGATTTCATCAAGGCCCCTGCCTTCGAGATTGCCTTGAAAATAAAAGCTGCAGACTACCTGATGCAGGGTTTTGACAGATGTAAAGCCCAAGTGTCTACCTTGAAAGGTTTAGCGCTAGATTTTGATATGGCCAAATTTAACCCAGTTCTTGATGGTAACATACAGCCTTTTCCAGAAAGTGGAAGATGAATTCGTTGTCCTGTTAGATGAGATGGAGGATATGTAATTTTTATGAACACATTCTGATGACTTGGATATTCGACCCTTTCTGTAAATGGATGATATGATTTTCTTTTGAGAAGTTTCATGTGTAATCGAAGCATTTTCTAAGTTCAAAATGGCCTTTTTCAGGCGCAAAATTACGATACCAAATTGCGGTCATTTCGACCCAGAAACACACTTGTTCAAGTAATTACGATCGCTTTTACTTGATCGTCTGTTTTATTCAGCCTTTTTCAGGCTTTTAAGAGAATACAATCGTTCTACCGGATTGCTTATATTATTTGGCCTTTTCCAGGCTTCTACATGAATACGACCACTCTATCAGATCATTATTTGGCCTTTTTTAGGCTTCTATCTACGAGTAGAATTTTTTTAGGTTTCGTATATTCCAGGGTCGCTGAAGGTTTCGACCTTTGGCATCCTGCAACATATAAGCCCCTCTTCTTCGTATTTCGACCACTTTGAAAGGGCCTTCCCACTCGGGATCCAATTTTCCCACATGCTGGAGACTTCGACCTTCTTCAGAACTAAGTCTCTCACTTGGAGCTCCCTTGGTCGCAGCTTTTTGTTGTAGTGCCTCATCATCAGCCAATTTGTTATCCTCTGTGTTTCTTCGCCAATTTCTACAGGAATAACAACTTCAGAACCATAAACTAAACAAAAAGGACTTTCACCTGTAGACGACCGTGGGGTCATTCTATACGCCCATAACACCCCGGTAGTTCCTCGTCCCAGGATCCTTTCGATCTTATTCTGGCTCTCAAGTGTTGAAGGATGGTTCTATTGGTCACCTCCGTTTGTCCATTTGATTGAGGATGGCCAACCGATGTGAAGCTTTGTCGGATTTTTAGTTCTTTTAGCTAGCTCGTGATTCACTTACCCTGGAATTGTGTGCCGTTATCCGATATCAGTATCCAGGGAACTCCAAATCGACAGATAATGTTCTTCCATATAAAGTTATTCATCTCCTTTTCTGATATTCTGGCCACTGCTTCAGCTTCCACCCATTTAGAGAAATATCCGACCGCGAGTATGATAAACTTCTTCTAGGCCTTTGCCGTGGGAAAGGGTCCCAATATATCAATACCCCATTGGTCGAATGGGCATGCGATCTGTACCGGGTCCATTGGCGTAGCGGGAGTATGTATTTGGGAAGCAAACCTTTGATAGGTTTCACATTTCCGCACCAATTCCTTCACGTCTTTCATCATGGTAGGCCAGAAGTAGCCTTGTCTTGCGACCTTTTGTGCTAACGACATGGCTCCTGAATGATTACCGCAGCTGCCTTCATGGACTTCTTTCAAAACGTACTCTGCTTGCTCATGATTTAAGCATTTTAAAAGAGGTCCCTCTGTAGATCTCTTGTATAAGTCAGATCCGATCATAGTGAATCTGGAAGCTCTTAGCTTTAAGCTTTTCGCCTGTGCGGGATCTTTCGGTAAAATTCCTTCTCTGAAATAAAGCACTAGTTCGTCCTTCCATGTACATGCTTGGTCTATAATTTTTATCTCGCTCACTTCAACGATCGCTGGTTGTTCCTTCACCATTACCGTGATGGTGCGGTTCTTTATTCCTGATAGTAACTCTCCAAACTTAGAGAGTGAATTAGCTCTATCATTCTCGCCTCTGGGGATCTGCTGGACAGTGCACTTATCAAATCGTTCGATCCAAGATTTTGATTTCTTGAGATACATCGACATGGATAGCTCCTTTGTCTCGTACGTTTCCTCAATCTGCATCGCTACCAATTGAGAGTCGATGTATACTTCTAGGGTTCTTGCTCCTGCTGCGTGGGCCAGCTCCAATCCCAAAATCAGTGCTTCGTATTCCGCTTCGTTATTGGTCGCTGGAAATGATAGTCTTGATGCGACCTCTATCTCCACCCCTTTGGGCCCTTGTATCAAGATTCCAGCCCCTCCATTACTGGCATTCGATGATCCGGCCACGTATAGCATCCAGGGTTCGACTTCTTGAATGAGTTCACCCGACAATTCCATCATGAAATTAGCAAGAATTTGGGCCTTCTCCGAAGTCTTGGCATGATAATCCATATCGTGCTCACCCAGTTCTATTGCCCATTTTACCAGTCTCCCTGAAGCCTCGGGTCGCTATAGGATGCTCTTGAGTGGCTGGTTTGTTAATACTATGATCTTATGCGACTGGAAGTATGGTCGCAATCTCCAAGCTGTGACTACCAGGGCAAGAACAAACTTCTCAATCACACTATATCCAACTCCGCTCCCTGTAACATTTTGCTGACGTAGTAAACCGGATTCTGGATCCTATTGTCCTCCCTTACCAGTACCGAACTCACTGCATGTTCGGAGACAGCTAGATACAAGTATAAAATGTCTCCGGTTCGAGGATTTGCCAAGAGTGGAGGTGATCTTAGATAATCTTTAAGTTGATTGAATGCATGTTTGCATTCGCTCGTCAATTGAAAATCTTTCGGCTTTTTTAATACTTTAAAGAAAGGTAAATTTCTATATGCAGATTTAGAAATAAATCTATTAAGAGACGCGATCTTACCAGTCAGTTTTTGGATGTCTTTTATCGAGCTCGGGGACTTCAACTGGAGGATCGCCTCGATCTTTTCTGGATTAGCTTCTATCCCTCGACTACTCACCATGTAACCCAAGAATTTACCTGCACCGACTCCAAATGTGCATTTAGTCGGATTGAGTTTCATCCCGTATGCTCTCGTGATGGCAAAAGTAGATTCGAGGTCCTGCAAGTGCTCCTCCAATCGCTTGCTTTTGACTAACATATCGTTGACGTACACCTCTATTGTCGACCCGATTTGATTTCTAAACATTCTGTTCACGAGCCTTTGGTATGTGGCACCTGCATTTTTTAAGCCAAAAGGCATCACGTTATAGCAAAATATACCTTGCTCAGTCACAAAAGATGTTTTGATGCGATCCTCTTTTGCCATGGAAATCTGGTGGTAGCCCTGATAAACATTCATCATTGAGAACAGCTCGTATCCTACGATTGCATCCACCAATTGGTTTATCCTCGGCAATGGGTAAGAATTTTTGGGACATGCTTTATTTAAATCCGTAAAATCAGTGCACGTCCTCCATTTCCCAGATGATTTTGGCACGACTACCACGTTCGAAAGCCAGTCCGTATACTACACTTCTGAAATATACCCGGCTTTCAGTAATTTGTTCACCTCTTTCTGGATGATGTGGTTCTTTTCGACCCCGAATATTCTCTTTCTCTGCTGGACAGGTCCCGCAGTGGGGTCTATGTTCAAACGATGTACGATGACTTTCGGACTGATACCTTTGAAGTCTGATGGACCCCATTCAAACATATCAAGATTGCGGCGCAGGAACGTGACCATCAATGTTTCAAGTCATTTCTCCAATCTCGAACCAATCTTTCTCGTCTTTGATGGGTCGCCTTGAACTAACTCAATCTCCCTGTGTTCATCGATCGGCTCTATCCTGTCTTCATTCTCGCTTATGGGGGACTCGCCGAATTTCCTTTTTCTCTCAGTTGCCTCTTTTTTCACGGACAGGTTGTAGCATCGTCTGGCTTCCACTTGATCGCACGCGACCTCTCCCACCCCAACAAGTGTGGGAAACTTCATTCTCAAATGGTACGTAGATACTATGGCCTTGAAAGTGTTTAAACCAGATCTACCAAAATAACATTATAAGCGAAAGGGGTGTCGACCACAAGAAATTTTACCATAAGGGTCTTTCTCCTTGGTTCATCGCCAATGGAAACGGGTAGCTCGATCGTACCTAATGAATCCACTTCACTTCCTCCGAAACCGACCAACGGTGAATGTACGGGGTTTAATCTAACATTGTCCACACCCATCTTAGTGAGCACTTCTTTGAGAATAATATCCGCAGAGCTTTCGTTATCCACCAGTACTTTATGGACCGTGAAATTAGCTATGTCCATCTTAATTACCATTAGGTCGTTATCGTCCCCAATTTTCTCTTTTAGATCCTGAGCACCAAACGTGATGTCCGACTCCTGTGTTATGTTCATGACCTGCCTACTCGTCATTGAGCCTATTTTTCTTTCGATCCTTTTTCTTGCTCTCCTCGAATATCCTGCATCTGATCCTCCTGCTATCGTGTGTATAACGCCTTTCACAGGCGCATTCTCTTGAGCGTTCTATCCTGTAATAACCCCATTTTCTGCCCGTCTCTTTTGGCTCCGAGATCGGCTGCGACGACCTCGGTGCTGGTAATTCTTCGATATTTGGTTCTTGAAGTATCCCTGACGCACTAGCCGCTCAATCTCGTCCTTGAGTTGGTAACACTCCTCGGTATCATGGCCTTGCTCGCGGTGGAAACTGCAGTACTTGCTCGAATACTTTTTGGCGGGAGTGACCCTCGTAAGTTTCGGCCATCTGAGTACGTCTTTTCTCTCAACCATAAGTAGCCCTTTAGCTCTCGTCATGTTGAGGGGCGTATACTTATGATACTTTTGTTGATAATGGGGATCCTTGTTCCGTTCATTCTTCGGTCGTCTATCATCATCTTGTTATAAAGTCCTCGATCCCTCCCATGCTCGATCCGCCACTCGCCATCTTTCATGGCATTCATTTCCTCCTCATCTACATACTTTTGCGCCATACTCATAAGCTGTTCAACGTCAGATGGGGCGTCTCGAGCCAGTGCAGAAGCAAATGCACCCTTCTTCAGTCCGTGTATTAAGATGCTGACCATCATATCGATCCTTAAGTCTGGTACTTCCAGTGTCTCATTGTTAAAACGTCCTATAAAACTCTTCAATGCCTCATTGTCTTGCTGTCTTATGGTGAAAAGGTGTGTCGCCGATCGCTTCTGTTTCCTCTTGCTAGCGAAGTGGAATAAAAATTTCTGCATGAGCTGTTCGTGCGATTCGATGCTTCCAGGTGGCAAGTTAGTGAACCACTCCTGAGCTTTACCTGTCAAAGTTGTAACAAACAGCTTAGCGTTAATTGGGCCGGATCGCCCATAGAGATTCATTACCATATCGAATGCTGCTAGATGCTCCAAGGGGTCTTTCGTTCCATCATATTTCGGCAGGTCCGGCATCCTAAAATTTGGGGTAACGATCTCCGTCAGAATTTGGTTACAGAACGGTGAATTCCTATGTTGGGATACTATCTCCCCTCTTTTCTTTAATTCGTCAATTTGTTTTCCCAACTTAACGATCTGCCTTGATACGCTATCGACCTCTGCACGTGAGATAGCGGGCCCCCTTGCCTGGCTCTTGTCTCGGCTGCTCGAACCCACCTCGGAGGGCGAACGCTTGCTCCGGTCTTTTCCGTTAGCCTCTGATATTTTTTCCGGCTCCTTTTTCCCAAACAATTTTCTCTTAGCACTTTCTCTCTCGATGGGCGTGGTGGTTCTACGCTCGTATGCCACAATAGCGTTCCTCCCAGCTTCTTCCATTAGTTGCTGTAGTTCCATTTTTGTCAATTGGATGATGGGCTCAGTAGTACCAATTGTCGTTTCCAAACCAAGGATGTTCCTTCCTAATTCTCCTTCCATGTTCCCAAAAGGTTACTTCAAAAATACTTTCCCACAGATGGCGCCAAATGCTCTGCCCGAGAAAAATCCTCTCGAATCCAGATAGTGATCCGCAATCTCACTTTGCGATCCGAGCCAACTCCTCGAACAGACTGGTTTTCCTGAGAACACAAAAGCGATTAGGCCAATCGGGTAAGTCCTTGACGAAGGCACTCCGACGCCCAAGTCAGTTTTCAAATAGATGGATAGGGTGTATAGATAAGATGTATTAGTGAGGGTATGTGGACATTACCTACTAATGAATTCCATCCGTGATATTTATAAGCGTTTTCATAATATATTTGGCAAGTGCGAGTATATCGTTATTATGCTTAAGTCAAGCACCCCAAATTACAGTTAATTGATATTTCATAATTTTGTGTCGTAAATCTCTCCATAAGAGTATTTAGTGGGATTTCTAACCTTTCTAGAAAATTTTCCTAGTTGGTAAACTTGCTTTATCTATAATGAGGGGCAAACTTGTCCTTAGGTAAATTACCCTCATCACATTCATATGACATATTTTCCAAGGAATGCATGCATTTGATTTCTTGATATCCTATGCTGTACGAAAATTATAATATATTGAGAAAATTGCAATTTTATGAAGATGGAAATTAGAGTCGTGACAGAATTTGATTTGACATTAATTAAGCCTTGAAATTTAAAGAAAATGGAACATTAAGAACATCTGCTGGATTTTGTAAATCTTGGCAGGAATTGAAGTTCAAGTGAGATGAACATGCCAAATTCGGGTTAGAGTTACAAACTTTTGATGAATTTTATCATGATGAGGGTTTAATTACCAAAAGACGAAAAAGTCATTCATTAAGGACATAAGGGTCATTCCACCAAGGATTCGCGGATAAGGTTACGGGTCGGGTTGCCGAAACCCGACCCGTCATACGACCCGGACAGGTGGGATGATGAGCACTGTACGATTAAAGGAAGCTTGAATCATGACACGTGTCGAGCTACAGTACTAGCTGGTCCTATAAATACCCCCATGCCTAGTTAAATTGAGGTAATTGGTGTTTGTTGCATTAAATACTTAACTTGAGATCACATCATTTTCTTTCGACCGTTAACTAACTTGAGCGTTGGAGGGTCTTCGGAAGGACGAACCCCATTAACTTGACCTACTTGTTTTATCCTCAGGCCCCATAATAGATTCGGAGGGGTGATGTGGGCAGATCATGACCGTTGATCGAGGTCACACAGATCGAGCCGGATCATATCTTTAAAATAATTAGTACTTTTATTTTAGAATAAAGAATTGTATGACTTAATTAGCAAATTCAATTTCAGCAGAATGTATATCTAACATTGTCACTCTGCTTACTTATGGGATCGAAGTTGCAATTTTTCATAATATGTTTGAATGCTGCCACACCTATATTTTAATTTGAGTGACTTGTAACAAAAGTTGGTGAGACTTATGTAAGAGTTGGGCAAAATCTTTTGGGTACTAAGAGAACAAAAAGCAAACTTCATAGAGAATCTTCCCTCAAGACTACGTAATTAACTTTAATTCTTAACTAGAAGAGTCTACGTACCATTTAATTATCTTATATGTATATGATAATTAAAAAACGCAATATTGAAGCATGAAACTGCCCATCTCATGCATTATAATGGATGAAGTGAAAAAGAAAATGTTAATACGGATGTTTTTTATTTCCGTTTTTGTTGGAATTAATTAAAATACGATGTATTAGTCGTGTATTAACAAGATTTAAACTCTTTATGTTTAAAATAATATCACCCACGTTGTGCTTATGGTAGATTTTATAATTTAATTTATTATTAACCATTTTTCAATATTTTTTTCAAAATTTTCAATGAGCGTTGATAATTATGATATTGTTTGTATAGCATATACCCATCAACTCTCTGAAATGATCAAAAGTTACATTATGAGTTAGTACATATATTGTGTTTTATATGATAATTCATGTATAAAAACCACGTATACACAAATATAATTTATTTATTAAAAAAGATATTTAATTATATACATTTTATATTAACATGTGTAAGAATATTTCACAAGTTGCCGACTACAGAAACTTTGTAATAATGAAAGTCTAGATGTCAGTGAGGCCTTGCTTAATTGATAATTAAGGTTGAGGTGTCAGATATTTTGATTGTAAGTTTGGATGCTATGAATGTGGCTCTATGGTTATTTTTGTTTGTTGTTTAGTTGCTTATTTGAAGAACATACTAGTTGATTTAAATTATTATATATTGAATCACTTTTGGAATTTGAATGATTGAATAATGTAATGAGTCGGTAATATAAAAAAAATTAACTAATTTAAATTATTAATATATTGAATCACTTTTTGGAATTTGAATGATTGAATAATGTAATGAGTCGGTAATATAAAAAAAATATAATATGAACAATTTTTTCTAAATTTATCTATACTTAAATATAAACGAATGTATTTTTCTCTCGAAAACGACGGTTATAACACAGCGGCATCATTTTTATTGTTATGACGATAATACCTCTAAGTTTATTTTCTTTTCTCTTTCTTTCTTTTATTTTTTTGAAAATATAATGTGTTGGTTTATATATATCTTTTTTTGTTCATAATATATTTTAAAATATGTTATAATATTTATTACATGCACGCAGAGACAGCGTGCCACGACGACTAGTATATAAAATAGAGAGCCGCTTTTCACTTACAATTATCGGTTTATGACAGTACAACACGAAATAAAATACCAAATTATACTTTTAAAATGATCCATGTTATTTTTTAACTGTCAATACTATCATATTATCTTTCACTCCCACTGATGTTAATCACTGTAAAGTTTAATAATTTTTTATTTTTAAGATCTATATGGTATATATTTTATTATATATTGTCTAGCAGGATGATCCGTGACTTTAAAAAGAAGTGAGGAGATGAGAAATAGTTTTTAACGGAGTAGTGGTAATTGATTACGTGCAGAAATGAGGACGTTTGAACAAATTACGACCTTAGATACACAACAACTTTCCTCACAATTAGACAATTAACTCCGAAATAATTAATTTATCAATTAATTCATCATCCAAATATCAGCAGCGCCACAATATTTCCTGAGTGAGTAGGTGGACTTTTGTTCCTTTTCTAACAAGAGATTGACTATTGAACTCCAACGTTATTACCAAACCCTATTACTGTCTCACTAATCAATGTTTCTAGAGTAATTAACATTAGAAGAAGTTCATAAGTGGATTGAATTTTCGTTCTAGATCATATTGTTACGTACTATTTTAGGAAAAATATATTATTTTAATTCTGTAATTCAAGGAATGTGATAGTTTTAGTTTTGCACGAATTGATTTTTACAATTTAATTTTATAACTTTAACTTTTTGGCAATTCTAGTTATTTTCGGCCAATTTGATCGAAAAATCTTATGTAACTTGCACATAACCCAAATAAATTGTATTTTAATCCTGTAAGCGAATTTGACTAGAGAAGCGTTAATATTGCTAAAATTTTAAAATTACAGGACTAAATTGTAGATTCAATTCGTAAAGGAAAACACGCCACCTCCAAATTACAAGACTAACGTTACAATTTTTTCTCTATTTTTTTATTAGATATATATGCGATATATGTTCGTTTAGAAAGATAGTCCTGCAATTTTTTTCCCTCCATTTCATGCCATATATATATGCCATGCTTGTGTACCAAAGACTATGTGCGTTATTTATTTTATTTAAAAATAAAATTTATATACATATAATGTGTATATATTAAATAGAATAAAAAATTCAACATGAAACAAAAAAATTCAATCCAATAAGTTGCATAAGGTTTCTTGTAATGACAACATGGAAGTAGGGAAACATCAACTTGTGGAAATGGTCGGAGTTAGTTCATACAAGTAAGCTATATTTCAAGGTGTTGTGGAAAAAAATAACGTTTGATCCAAAGTCAAAAACGTTTCTTTGTCAAAGCAACATCTGAAACTGTAAAATACGTAGATGTAAACACACACACAACACATACCATATATATATATATATATATAATATGTGAATTTATTTAAATATTGTCACTGTTACTGTGATTAATTAAATAAATCGAGAGAAGTAATAGTCACCACCTAATCCACGCTTTCTGTTGGATGTTACTTAAAACTTTTTATAAATTGTCAATGCCTTTTCTTTCTCCTTTGTTTTTGTTTAATTGAAGTTGCTATTTGGTGAGACATGCGACTTCCTTGGTAGCAGCTTAATTATGTTTCCTTTTAATTTCCCCCTTTTTATCTTTCTGGTGGGTAAGTTTAAGGTTACACTAGCTATTGTGGCACACAATTATTGTATTTATATAATAAATAATTTTTTATATATTATAAATATAAATAAAATATATTACCCAACAAATCACATTAAAAAAATTGAAAGAACAACTTAAATTACTATCGACACAAAAAAAGTTGGTGTAATGATATTAAAAAGACGTGGAGTCACTTTTGTAGAAAAACAAAAAGAAACTACTTACAATTAATCTTTAAAATTACCGAATTAGAACTATCATTATTATATTTAAAAATTAATGCTGTAATGTCCTAAACAATAGTTTGCAAGTATTTGGACATTTTTTACATATTAGTATACATGCACCTAATATATGTACTAGGCGATATTAAGAATGAAGAAATGCAATTTTCTGGTGAAACCTGCTAGTCTCTCTCCTGTTGCCGGAGATTTGACAGACGCTGTATCTGCAGCAAATGAGGCTGCGCTCTCCAAACACAAGAATGTTGATGAGGTTACAACAACCAATATAACTAAGGCATCTACAACTATCAAAATAAAGAGTAGTAAGTCTCGCGGCCCATGTCCAAGGAGGCCTAAATAAATTTGCCTCGGCCCTACTCAAATACAATCCACCCACCCAAATGGCAAGCTGTGGGCAAGAAGAAAATAAGAAATTTGGACTGTTTGGTTTCTTTTTGGGCTGGGCCTTTTCAATTCCCAACATAATATTAGTTAAGTTTATTGATTTACAAGTTGAAAAATTATTTTTTTTTTCAATAAAGACAAATTTCATTAATGATAAAATATACAGCTATACAATCACATGGCCGAAGAGGCCATGAAATATGCCATAATCTATATAATGCTATCATACTAACTCTATAAGGAAGTTCAACACTCAAAATACGGAGTCTAAGTTCGTCCAAAATGATGCAGGTAAGTTGAAAAGAAAATTTAAAAGTTGTTCGTATTTTTACTGTGAGTATCGCATGCTGAAAATTGAATTTCATGATTGCTTACTTGTATTGTTAGCGTAATATTGCAGCTTGGATATAGCAATATTAATTAAATGGGTGAATAACAATTTATTCTTGTGATATTATAAATAAGTAAATTGAAAAAAAAATATGGATTTATCCTCTATATTTTTTAAAGTGAAGCAATTTACCTCCCTAGATAAGGAGGCATATTGCTTCATTTTAAAAATTTAGGGAGGTAAATTGATTCACACTAAAACACACAGGGTGACAAATTGCTGTATTTTAAAAAATACAATGAGTAAAACTTAGGGTTTATTTAATAGTATTATGGAGAACGTCGGGGATGATGGAGAACGTCGGGAAGATACTGATCGACTTGAAGGCGAACGAAATAAACATGAAAACGAGGGCAATTTCACGGTTGAAGGAGCGCATTCGGTGATCGGAGTCGTTGTGGGAACGAATGGCATCATGGCAGATGGAAAAGGTTGCATCTTGGGGGCTGTTGCAGGCGGTTTCGAAAACCCTGAAAGATTAGGGTTTGACGACGCCGATTTCGAACAGGCGACGAACGGCGAGATTGAAGGCGATTGAAACGATCAAACTGGTGTGGCAGACATGGATATGAGGTCTGATATTGGTTTTGAGGTGAATATAGATGAAAGGAGGTCTAAATCGAAAGCCACCATTGAAGGGATTGAAGGTTCTCCGATGGCCGGAAATTTGAGACGCGAACAAGAACTTCAGCGTGTGAAGGATTTTAATATGCGAGAATTTCTCCATCTTGCACACAGGGTTGTCGATGAAGGAGATGACGCAGTCATGGCTGCTCTAGAAGAACTGAAATGCAGATGGGAGGCCAAGATTGGCCGTGCTCCAGCGCCGACGGCGCTCGATGCCGTCCCTGCTCATCAACTAGCGAAAGGACTACGAAGAGCCTGCCACCGATTGTTATCAGCAGGTAATCCGACTGAGAAACGCCCTGACGAACAAAGGGATGTATCTGCTAATTCACTGCAGCAGAAAACTGCAGATGTTTTGCAAAATCCGACACCGACGGCTGAAAAAACACAGCAGGTAACGGTGAAGGTTTTGTGCCCAAAATGTCATCGGAAACTGGGGATACATTGCTGCAAAATACACAGGACCAATCTGTAGAATTGTTGGATAGTATTACAGAGAAATATGATGAATTTGGCAGGGAAGAGACAACAAAAATTGGTGATTTTTTGGTGAATAGTTCGCTGGAATTTGCTGTTCCAAAACAACAATTTACTATTGTGCTTTCACGGGAATCTGGCTGGATTTCTGGGCCTTGCATGGAGAACCAAAATACCAACAAACGGGCCATGGGTGGAGATCAACATAATACGGGAATCTTCATTGGTACGGTACCTCTTCGCTCTTCGAACACACCTGAATCATCTGTGGATAAATTTGCTGATGCATTTAATAACTCAAGTCGTCGGACGTTGAAATTTATTGAATCTTGGATGCAAAATGGAGAAGTGGTTATTCGTCCGTCGTTGAATATGGTACGAGATGGCTCTAGACCATGGAAACATATGGCAGTTGGCTACTTTCTGGGTAAAAAACCGTATTTTCATCACCTTAATAAATTTGTTCAATCTATATGGCCTACGGTCAAAGATGTTATTGCTACATCAAATAGGTTTTATTTCTTTCAATTTCACACATTGGCGGTGATGGAGGAAGTTATTGAGGGTGGCCATTGGTTATTCCAAGGCCAACCTATTGTCCTGCAGAGATGGGAACCAGGGATGGCCTTGCGTAAGCATAAACATACGCAGATTCCTGTGTGGATTCGACTAAGGCATCTACCGGTAGAGTTTGGGACTAGCGATGGACTTAGTGCAGTCGCTAGTGGCATGGGCAAACCCTTATATCCGGACGCTATCACACGCGCATGCACGAGACTGAATTTCGCTCGCGTATGTTTAATGTTTGATGTGTCCTCTAAATTACCGAAACACGTGGTATTACTTATGCCAACGGAGGATGGGGCTGAGGTGCCGTGCAAAGTGGATGTGGAGTATGAATGGTTACCATTGAAGTCCCGTTCATACATGAGTTTAGGATATGATGCTATAACATGCCCAACTACAAATAAACCGGCTCAAAATTTTCAAATATTCATACAACGTTCCCAGAAGAAAAAAGCCATTGAGAAAGAGGTTGAAGACGTCGAACCGCCTCGTTCCCGTGGGGATGCTTCAAATTATAGAGGAGATATAAGGTGTGATAATTTCCGTGTAGGTGGATCACAAGTAGGACGGGAAATAAGGGGTGAGAGGAGTACGTCACCTCCAAGTCGAAAGGGTAAGGAGATAGTTCTATATAATACCTTTGCACTTTTAACTACTGATGAGATGTGTGCAGCTACGCCACCTGAGGGCCCTAATAGATGCAGCCCTTTTATGGGGTGCTCATGATACCAGCCGCTGTATGGAGTATACGGGGACTTAATTGTAGGGATCATCAAATGGCGGTTAAGGAGCTTATTCGGGTACACAGAGTATTATTTCTTGGTATTCTGGAAACTCGTGTAGCACTTTATAATATTGCAAATATTCAAAATAGTACATGTCCATGATGGAACTAGTTTACTGATTATAATACTGATGGCAATCGTATTTGGCTTACTTGGAATGACACTAATGTGGGTGTTGAAATACTTAATGTTAGTGATCAATTAATTCATTGTCGAGTTACTAACCGTATGATGCATAATCAACACTTAATTACTATTGTGTATGGGAGGAATGATGTGCGTAGTAGGAGAACGCTGTGGCGTGATTTACATGACCTATCAGAAGAAATTGCAGAGGAGGCGTGGTTTGTAATGGGGGTCTTTAATGCGGTGCTTGATATGAGCGAGGTCTGTAGTGCCTCGAGAGATATCAGGCAGGCAATGAAGGAGTTTCAATCATGTGTCACGGAGATGGGTCTAATTACACTTCCTATGAAGGGAGAAACGTTTACATGGCATAATTGTAGTGGTGATGGTAGAAGCTTCTGGAAAAGACTTGACAGAGTCTTAGCCAATGATGTGGTGTTACACATGTGGCCAAATGCGTATTATAGGTGCCTTGCTCCTGCTACTTCAGATCATTCTTCGCTATTGTTGCAAGGTGGCTCCCGTCTAAATTACGTAAGTCCTTTTTGATTTGATAATTACTTGGCATCATCTCCCAAATTTTTGGATGTTGTTAACTCGGTATGGATGCATGCAATTGAGGGTACTCATATGTATACAATTACTAGAAAGTTACGTGCTTTTAAGCCTATTTTTAGCTCGATGCGGCAAAAAAAAGGGGATCTTTCTATCAATGTGCAACATGCCAAGAAATTCCTCACTACAGCCCAGGAACTCCTTGCTCACGACATACATGATGAGACATTCTTGTTATTGGAGCACTGTTGTAGAATTGTGCTCATGAAAGCTGTGAAGTTAGAGCAAAGCATGCTCCGACGACGGGCTAAAATGCAAAGGTTGAAAGAGGTTGACCAATGCTCAAGGATCTTCTTCCGCAAAGTGGCCACCCGACGAGCAACAAAACGGATCTACCAAATAAAAGGGCCTGATGATAACATGATTAACGAATAGGAGGATATTGTTGCGGCATTTTTGCGTTATCTCGAGACCATATTAGGCGGTGTTCGCCAAGAAAGGGAGCTCAACCTAGAACATTTGAGATCAAGGGCCAGGCATGTGTAAACAGAGGAGGAAAGGGACATGCTTATAACCCAAGTCACGAGAGATGAAGTTAAAAAGGCCTTCTTTGACATTGAGGAGGACAAGGCACCGGGGCTTGATGGTTTTTCGTCAGGGTTTTATAAAGTTGCATGGCCTATCGTCAGCAGGGAGGTCACAAATGCAATACTGGAGTTCTTTTATCATGGTCGACTGTTGAAGTAAATCAACTCCACGGTTATCTCTCTCATCCCCAAGGTACATAATCCCTTATCTGTTAGTAATTTCAGGCCTATATCGTGCTGTAATGTGCTTTACAAAGTTATTACTAAGATATTAGTCAAGAGAATTCAGTTGGTGCTTGACAAATTAATTAGTCCTGCACAAAATGCCTTTGTCCCGGGCCATTGTATTGGGGACAATGTCTTACTGGCGCAGGAATTATTTTCGGGCTACAACCAACAACATAAGCCCCCTCGGTGCGTGTTGAAGGTTGATTTACGAAAAGCTTATGATATGGTGGAGTGGGATTTTCTGTTTACGGTTCTACGGCTATATAAATTCCCAAAACTCTTTATTGGATGGATACGTGAATGCGTTACAACCACAACTTTTACTATTGCATTGAACGGTGGCATTCATGGATTCTTTGCGGGAGCTCGAGGGCTTAGACAAGGGGATCCCATGTCTCTTTATCTGTTTGTGTTGGTTATGGAAATTCTTGGCCTCATGATCCAACAGGAAATTGAGGTTCAAGGCGGATTTCTTTATCATTGGCAATGTGAGGAAACGGGGCTCTTCCAGCTATCGTTTGCTGATGATTTGCTACTCTTCTGTCGTGTTGATGAGTACTTTATACGGGTATTTAAAGAAGGTTTGGACGATTTCTCCTCTTTATCTGGTCTTCATACTAATGCTGCTAAAAGCCAGATTATAATTCTCTAAAGCCGCTCAGCCACTTAAACATACAATTTTAGCATCCTCGATTTTCAGGAGGGAGAATTGCTAGTCAAATATCTTGGATTACCACTTATTGCCTCTCGACTTTCCATCTCTGATTGTAATCTTTTGCTAATTAAGATTGATAAGAGATTGTAGGGTTGAGCTTCCATTCAGCTGTCATTTGTAGCTAGAATTCAACTCATTAAATCAGTCCTCATGTCACTACAAATTTATTGGGCTATGGCATTTATTTTACGAAAAGGAGTTATTAAGGAGATAGAGAACGATTCCGCTAGTTTCTGTGGAAAGGTGCATCAACCTCTGGATATCCGAAGGTTTCCTGGAATCAAGTGTATCGTTTGGTGGAAGAAGGAGGACAGGGGATCATGGATGTAGCAGCCCTCAATCGAACTCTTATGAGTAGACATATCTAGAGAATAGTAAGCAGAACCCGCGGTTCCATATGGGTAACATGGATTTGCACCATGAGACTTCAAGGCAAATCAATATGGACAGTTGAGGCCAATTTCGGGTTATGGAGTTGGCGCAAATTCCTTGGACTTCGACATATACTACAGCCTCATATCCATTATAAGATCGACAATGGGGAATTATTATTTATATGGCAGGATCCTTGGCATCTTATGGAGATCTTAATAACTATATTTCCACACGGCCCCTATCACACCCACACACGGGCGGACATGCTCCTTAGAGAGGTTATTCACAATGGAGTATGGCATTGGCCGTTGCCTCTTACACCCACACACACACGGGCGGACATTACAGTGTTGGACGTCATCCAAAAATTGCCTCCACTACAAGGCACACAAGACTCGATCACTCTGAGAGGAAACCCCTATACCAATAGGAGGGTGTATGACATATTTCGTTCTTCAGGTCCAAAGGTAGGTTGGTATTTACTCCTTATGGGCCCATTTAAAATTCCCAGGAATTCGTTTATTTATGGCTAGCTCTACATGAACGACTCTCCACCATGGATCGTCCGTGGTTACAACATCTTAATATGGATTGTGTTCTCTGCTCGAGGGGTACACCGGAGACTCACCAACACTTGCTATTTTTGCGCCCTTACTCAAAGCAATGTATTCGAATCTTAAGCAGGGAGGTCCGGTTTTCATGGACAAACAGAGGATCGATGATTGCTGTACAAAAGTGGCGGGGAAAGCACGTGGTTAACGCCGCCTATCGCAACCTTTTAGCATCTCTAGTATATCACATTTGGCAGGAGCTCATTAGGAGGAAATTTCAGCAATTGGATCGTGACCCGTTGGTAGTGGCTAAGATTATTCTAGACGAAATTAGATTACATATACTTAGTGCAGAGTTGCCGAATAAAATTAGTACGATAGGCTTGTATAGATTATGGCAAATTCCATGTCACACAACATCAGCCACTTGACTGTACATTACGATTTTTTTCTAAATGCAATTTACCTTACCGGAAAAAAAAAACATAATGAGTAAAATTACTATTTATTTTTTATAAAAAATAAATTATTTATTTACGATATCACATTAAGGATGCTTGTACGTTTTTTAAAAATATTAAATGTATATGTGTTTCATATTGCGAAAACCATAGTATTAGTTAATTAAGTTTTTGTGGTTTATTAGCTGAAAAGCGTTCTCCTTTTTTACTGTGAGTAGTGCATGCTGAAAATGGACTGCATGTCATGAATTTTATTTTGCATCTCTGGTGTAAGTATTGCAGGTTTAATATAGCAATATTAATTACATGTTTGTGTTTCATGTTCATTAAATCAATTTTTGTTAAATTTATGTGGTTTCTATGATGAAAATTATTCCTTTTTTACTATATATGAGCATTGCATGTCATAAATTTTACTTTATTTTTTTCGGGTAAGTATTTCATGTTCGGCATAGGAATTTTAATTATATGTATATCTGTTTCATGTTGATTAAGTCAATATTAGAATATTTATGTGGTTTCTAGCTATGCCCAAAATTGTTCTTTTTTAACTGTAAGTAGCGTGCGTTGAAAATATAATTGAAAAAAATACGAACAACACATTTTGATATTGTAAATGAGCAAATTACTCCCTTATAAAAGATTTAGCAATTTATTCCTCTATATTTTTTAAAATGCAGTAAAATTATCCCCATATATTTTTTAAAATGAAACAAATTACTCCCTAAATTAGAAGTTACATTGCTTCATTTCAAAAGACAATATTGTGAAATCATACATTATGATAGTTTATAGGTTTCCTGTGGTTTAATTTTATTTTTGTATTTTTTAAGTGAAAATATGGTTGCATGTTAATTCAAATTTGTATTTTTAGTGTAAATATTGCAGGATAAATATAGCAATCTTTATTAAATGTATATGTGCTTCATGCTGTGGACTATATACTATTAGTTAAATTTTTATGTCATCAATTACTTTTGACAACTGTATAAATTAATAGGAGTATATTTTGCCTCATTAATTACTTTTTGTTTTCATTGTATACAAGGAGTTGCTGAATATAGTAACCAATTACAACATTGCTAGATTCTATTGTTATTTTGCTTTTTTTATAAATAAGAGTATCTTTTTTCCACCTTTGCATTTATCAAGGGGGTTAAATGTAAATTACTCCAGTAATATGTGAATAAATAAATATCCCATGTGAAAAAAGAATTATCAAATTATTTCTATATATTTTAAAAAATAAAGCAAATTATCCTCTATCAATGGTATAGATAGATAGACAATTCAAAATATAGGATATAATTTACTATTCTATTTATAAAATTTATTTTGTTCATTTATCATATGTGCATTTTGTCCTTTATAAATATAATACCTTCTATAGTTTGAATGGGAGTGGTTGGAATAAGTAGGGGAGTAGTTTATGTCAAGACAGCTTTTTAATTTTTTTATTTTCTTTTAGCTTTTTCCTATACTTAGATTAAGCATATCAAATTATTTCTTGGATTTCTTGGATGCTTTAGATTGACAACTGATCGAAATGTAGGTTCCACTTTATGTGTATGAACGTTGTTTTCTGTCGTTTAGAAGCGTGTAGTTTTATGCATTTAAAATATCAATGTGCATATAATATAAATGGGTAATTACATTTTACTATTTTAACTATAATTATTTTTATATTTTAATTTTTTTATCAACGTATAATCTTAGCATGACGAAATTTTCATTTTACTATTTATAACTTCTTTTAACCAAGTTTTTTGTCGAAAAAAATCACATCAGTGCAAATGTGATATTTAAGAGTTATGTAATGTGATATGTTGCACGTATGCATAGTATTGCAATGTCTTTCTGGCAGAAAAATCATTACAAAGCCCAGCCATATATGACGAATTATAAATTTTGCAAAGTTGAGATGTAAGTTAATAGTACAAAAAAAATTGATAATAAAATATAAAAACAGGCATAATTTAAATGACAATAATTTATCTTATATAAAACCGCTTTCTTAAACCATGATGCTGCCTCGAACCATCTCACTCTTATTCAAGAATTCTATTCGCATTTTCTTTTGCTTTTATGTAATTTCATTCACATACAATATATTCATATTTTACTCTCAACTACGCAATGATATTACTATGATGGAAAATCTTTCTAATGCACTGGGATCGACTATAATTTTGACCAAGTGGGTGGGAATAATGGTAGGGATGAAAGATTCGATATGATTCGAGAATGCGATGGAAGTGTGAAATAAAAAAATTTAAAATTGATTTCAAAGGGGAGTTTCCTTTGAATTTTCCGGCGTTCGGCATTTTCAAAAAGATCATAACAACAAATGAAAAATGTTTGAGAAGGTGGCTAAAGGAAAAATAAAAAGGTGGAAAAAATATAGATCGAAACATTACCTTTTTCTTTTTTTTTCTTTCGGGTAAAGGTAAATTTCATATATGAGAACCAAAAAGTAAAAATGTATACACACAATCAAGTATTGGTTTCTCCTTCGATAGGCCAAGAGATATGCCATAGATCTATATAATCCTCGTGTACTAATAGCACAAGGCAAATCAATACTCAAAATACGTTGCCCAACTTCCTCTAAGACTAATCAAGCAATAGTAAGTGCCGATCATTTTGTAAGCTGAAAGATCCACCTATTCCTTTCTTGCCAAATGTGATATACAAGTGAAGCCAATACTGCACACTAAGCCGTGCTAACAACATGTTATCCTCGCCACTTAACAGACGCTCATGCAGTGTCCACCATCAAATCTCGGTTAGGCCAGTCAAACCGAACCTGTTGTCTAATCGCCATCAAACACCTCTGAGAGTAGGAAAACCTAAAGAGTAGGTGAGGATGTGTCTCAGCTTGTATCCATAAATACAGTCCCCACCCAAGTGTCTAAGGAGTAGTTTGTCCATACTGGACAATTTCCTTGAAATAGCCAACCAAAGAATGAAATTGTTCCAAGGAATCCTAAAAGGACCCAAGAATAGTAAAGATCAACGTACCTTGGGCCCTGCTGATGCAAAAAGGGTATAAGCATCTCTGGAGTGAAACCCTCCAGAGCTCGATCTCCAAGTAACTCGGTCGCTTCCACACTGAATGATAGGAAGGTTCTGCGTAATCTCCAAACAATCAATATCAGTAATTAATGGCCACCGCCACTGACCATCAACAATAACAACGCTAAGCCTATCACTAGGAGAGGTATTAGACAGTCTTGGTCCTAGAGGAAAATTAGCTAATAGTGACCCCAAAGAATGCCATGGATCAAGCCATAAGGAAAAATCTGCTCCATCACCATTCGGATACTCTATAAATAGGACCATGTCATGCCGTAATCGAAGAAGTTTCCTTTATTAGAAATGGTGATCAGAAAGCTAATTAGATTGAAGGTTTTGGGAACCATTTAGCAATTTTTGTGAATGTAATATTATCTTGATGAATATAGTAAGCATTCATCTGTGGCATCCATGTGTTTGTTGTGCTTATTATTTACATTGAATAGTGTTTTAACGTCAATATAAACGTCCACAGACCAATTGAATAACCCATGTAGTTAGGCTGCACATTGGATGGAAGCTATAAAACCAACTTTCGAGGGTTGGTATGAAACGTTCTAGGTCGAGGACCTGGGCATTGAGAGTCCTATAAAGATTTGTATTAAGTATTGCATTCATTAGATGAGTGCCTTGTTTCATCGGCGATAGACATGGGATGTTTATGAAATTTTAGTGGATTAGTTGACAAGGTTGTTAACTGATTGAACTAACTCGCACGACTCGTCATATGGAAGTCTTGAAGGCTTAGTCGGTATGACTTGAATTTCCGACACCCGATGGTACAGGATTAGTCCTTGGATTTGAGGAATTAAGGCAGTCACATGCATATGATGGCTATATATTGGATCTCGAGAGAGATGACTATGTCTTCGATGTGGTCATTATAAACCTTGTCTAGTGTAGTTAGATTATGTAGTAAGGACGGTGGATTGTAAGATAGAATCTGTTTTCTATCAGTATATGATGGATATATCTCCTATTCGCTCTGAGATGGTTTAGACTCTCTAATTCTATGGCCATAGCGATTGGACAAATAAGAAATGGTTTCCTTTGTCGATCAATAGAGTAAACGCATCCCAAGTATTCAACATAGTTGCCTCGTCCAAGATGGGAATCGGCACCCAATTCCATGCTCTAAACTAAGGTCGAGAGATGGTCAAAGGAAGGACCATACTTGTTTGGAACTCGAGAGCCTAAATGTTCACGCCAACATTCACTTATTCTCTAGTTCCATAGACCGTTGCTAGATGGTCATGGTGACGGACGTTTCTGATTAATGATTAATTGAAAATGATTAATTAAATTAGATTTATTAATTATTTATATTGGACACAATGCTCAAGTCTAGTTGAGGGTGTTCATTCCATTGGAAATGTGCTCCTGTTTCAGCTTGGTTTTGCAGATGATCTATTGCTATTTTATGAAGTTGATATATAGGGGTCTTCAAGTAGGGCTTAGATGTGTTCGCATCACGGTCGGGTCTATGGCTTAGTGCACATAAGAGCCACCTTATTATCTCTCGCTCGGCACACGGGATTCGAGAAGGGTTGTTGGAGATGATGGACTTCTAGGAAGGGCAGTTACCGATGAGATACTTCGGCTTCTGCTCCTCTCGTTTATCGATAATAGATTGTCAGCCATTGTTATAAAAAATTGACCAATGTATTAAAGGATGGGAAGGTCTGGCTTTGTCGTATGTTGGGAGGATTTAAATCATCAAATCTGTCCTTATGTCGTTCAGCGTTTATTGGGCCTCAACGTTCCTATTTCATAAAGGTGTTATAAGGGAGATTGAGAAGAGAGATCGATCATTCTTGTGGAAAGGGGGGATGATAGGGGCTATGCCAAGGTAGCATGGCGAGATGTATGTGAGCCGTTATCAGAAGCGAGTCAGGGCTTACGAGATATCGCTACCTTAAATCGTGCGCTAATGTGTAAGAAGTTCTATGACATTATAAGCTCTTTGACGTTATAAGGGGCTATGTTCTATCTTTGGCAGGATCCTTGGCACCATCTTAGACCCTTCATTGCCAGATTTCCCCGTAGATCGCGACTCCTTGAGCTTGGGATTTTTGTCAAGCTCGGAAGCATTATCATGGAGGGGTAGTGGCACTGGCCCTTCATTACAGACATTGAGTGTTTGGAGATTCTATAACCACTGCCTCAGATTCATGGTGGTGTTGATCGCATCATTTGGCGGTATGAGAATGGTAGTACTACATCCACATCTATATACCGATTGTTGGATCCTCTAGGACCCAAGGTACGCTGGTCTTCACTACTCTTTGGTTCCCTCAAGATCCCCAAGCGTAATTTTATTTTATGGCTTGCTATATTGGGAAAGCTTTCGACGGATGATAAACCATGGCTCTCTTACCTAGGCGCCTGTGTTTTATGTGATGAAGGCGCGATCGAGTCGCATATACACTTATTCTTCTGATGCCGCTACGCCCGACGGTGCCTTATAGTTATTCGGCTATCCGTTCGCTTCAACTGGCCTAACTGTGACTGGCCAATGGATGTAGAGTGGGCTACAAGAAAATGGATATGGCAACACATTATCAATCTGGCTTATCGTGCGCTACTAGCTTCATGTGTGTATCATATTTGGAAAGAACGGAACCTGAGACTTTTTGAGCAGTCTGAGCGAGAACCGACCGCACTTGCTGGACTCATTGTGAAAGATGTTAGACAGAGGATTCTTAGTGCTTCTTTGGCTTGCACTGTTAGTTCTTGTGCGTTATATAGACTTTGGCATATCCTTTGGCCTGTCGAAGGACACGCCCCTCATTGAGCATTGTTGTATTGTACGATTGTACCGTTTATTTAATAAAAATTATATTTACTGAAAAAAAGTCTAGCTGAGGGTGAACCTAAAGAGTCACACAAAGATCACTATGGAATTAGTAGAATTAATTTGGGATTAATTCAAGAAGAAATGAATTAATTTAAATGGATTAAATTAATTCAAGGAGAACATGTAAATGATTTGATCATTTATTTAATAATCTATTTGATGGATGTCTCAATTAATTAATTGAATTAATTAATTTTGGGTTTAATATATTTAAATTAATTTATTAATTTTACTAAGTTTGGATTAATTAATGCATTGGATCAATTAATTAGTGTTTGTGCTTAGATTGATTTAATTAGAATAAATGAATTTTTGGTCTTTGTCGGGCTAAAATTAATTTAATTAATTATTATCCAATGGACGTTGGTTGGGCTTGATTTAATTTGATTAAATCAAGCCTGGTGCAAAGTCCAAGCCCATTTGAGGGAGGTTGGAGCAAGTTAAGAAGGGTTTGAAACTCCTCACCATGATAAATATGATGGAGTGGTTATTTCATCATCTTTGGAGGTTATATGCATGTGTGTGTATCGGTTGCTTTGTAGGTAAACTTCATAGTTATTGAATTTTGAATTCTATTGTATGTAATATACAAAACTAACATATATCCAAAATAATCATAAGATGAGCCACGAAATTTTGCTGAATTTGTCACTCAAAATATTCTCTTTTTTTATTTTATATTGAATTTGATTTAAGTTAGTGTTGGAATGGGTTGCTAAAAGCCAATTGGATTTGCGATTTTGAGAACCATTCAAGCAATCTTTATTTAAGCGATGTTGTCCAGACGAATATGGTAAGTATTCATCTTCGTCACACGTATATGTTGTATTTAGCAAATTACGTCAAGCACTACTTGGACGTCATAACAGATGCCCACATACCACTTTAACAACCGTGCAACAGTTGGATTACGCATTGGATGACAGTCATGAAACCAAATGTTTAGGGTTGAGTTTCTGATGTTCCAAGTCAATGACCTCAAGACTGGGCATTGAGAGTCCTATGAGACTTGCATTAAGAGTCACATTCATTTGATGAGTGTTGTGTTTCATCAACGACAGACGTGGGATGTCTATGTGAGCTTAATGGGTCGATTGGCTAGGTGTCGAATCTACTTAACTGACTGGCAGGGATAGTCATATGGAAGCTTGGAGGCTTGGTCGGTATGACTTGAGTCCCCAGCTCCGATAGTACGGGACTAGTCCTCAGACTTGAGGAATCACGGTAATCACGTGCATGGTGATGACTGTATCTTAGATTTGTGCGAGAGGTGATCGTGTCTCAAACATGGTTATCATAAGCCTTGTCTAGTGCATTCAAAGTATGTAGTATGGACAGTGTGTTTCAAGAAGAGGATCCATCCCATATCAAAACGTAACAAAGGTATCTCCTATGCACTTGGAGATGCGTCTGTGCTCTATAAAAAGTTGTAGTCACAATCATTGGTCGAGTAGGAAGAAGAGGTTCCTATGTCGAGTAATTTGGCGTAACGCGATCTCAAGTATTAAGCATAGATGTCTAGTCCAGGATGGGAATCGAGCCTAATTCCATGCCCTAGACTAAGGCCAGGACCGTAGATGGAAGGACCATACCTGTATAGACTTAGAAGCCTAAAAGTTCACATGAATTTTCGCCTAGTCTCTAGTGTCATGGACCGTTGCAAGACGGCCACACATGGTGACAGGCTTTTTTGATCAAAGATTGATAAAAAAATATTAATTAAATTGGATTTAATTAATAATAGTGTTGAACACTAGTCCAAGTCTAGCTGAAAGGTGAACCTAAAGAGTCACACACAAATCACCGAGAAGGGACGATGAATTAATTGGGAACTAATTCTGTAAGTAATTGAATTACTTATATATGAGAGGGATCCATTGGATGGATAAGCCAAAGGATAAATTAATTGGATTAATTTATATTGGGTCCCTTATTATGTAATAAGTTGGACTTATTATTTAATAAAAGCTTATTAGGCTCATATATTTTATTAGATTAAATATATTATGGATATAATTAAGTGGACTTTAATTAAATTGGATTTAATTAAGATTGATTTGGTCTTGAATTTTAATTAATTAAAATCGGCTCAAGCCCATTAATTAAGTTGGTGGAAATGATTAGAAAAGAAAATTATTGACTAGCAAATTTATTTTTTTGGAAAGTGCCATGTTAGTCATCCTTTATTTGAAAAAAAAATTTTTATTACCTTATGGATGGTTAAAATGAACCTAGACATATTTTAATTCATCCATACAAGGTTTATATATGTGGATTAGTTATTTGGAATAACTAATGAATGAGTACACAATACACAAAAATATTAATTTCCTCTCTAATTACAACACTTGGCAGCCCGCCCCTATACACATTTCTGTTTGTCTCCCTAATTTTCTTCTAACAAAGAGAATTGAGGGATGCCAATCCCGGTATGGTGTGGATGCAACTTCAGAGGGCTTTTATATTGGAGCCTTGTGTGAACGGATCAAAATGAATGTGGTTCGAAGTAAATCAAAGAAAGAAGTAATTCTTGATTTACGTTCTAGTACGTCTCGTATTTCATTCAACCATTAAGCCCGCTAATTTTATCGTTATTTATTTTATTAACTATATCGAACGCCCGGGAACTCGAAGGGTACACCAATTGGAATTATTGCTTTATTGCGTTTCCATTTTAATATAGGCAACTTATTTTTGCCTCTTCCGCTTGCGCGTTCCCAAGCTGATCAACTCGCACCTCGCAGTGCCTTCAGGTGGTATCATAGTCCGGTTCGATGTAGGGGCTGCGGTATTGTGTGAATAAGCATGATAATATGTTCTTTATTGCTTCTGAAGCATGATATATTTTTTGCTTATACTTGAACAATTATGTGAGAAAATTAATTTGTTTAATTTTTGCAATTTTGGGTGATTTTAAGTATTTTAACAAAATTGAATTTTATGATAAAATATTTGCTTTAATTTTAGATTAGTGTGTGAAATAAAAAAAAATGGCACTGTAGCAGTGCACAACGTGCTCGCGGCCGACTGTGTAGCCGCTGCTGCTGCTAACGGCCGACGGCTGGACCGTTTTTCGCCGTTTTTTCAGAAAATTAAATTTTATAATTTCTGCAAATTTTCTGAAAAATATTAATTGTTGCTGATTTAATTTTGGAGAAAATTAGATTTTTTTATTAAATTGGTTTAATTAATTTGGTTATTTTTATGCATTGGATGCAGTAGGCTTGATCATACATTTGAGTTACAAATTTTAAGCTTATTGTTTTCTGCATATAATTGTTTATCGTGATATTAGATATCACAATAGTTTTGGATGTTCATTTTCTTGTCTTGCAAGATTAATTATTATTATATGCTAGAATGAATGTTAATGGATGATCACAGAGCCCTAGACCGCATGTATGTCTTTTTAATTTTTGTTGGGTGGGCCCATGTGCCCTTGTGATTTTATTTTCTCCTTCCTCCTCGTTTTTAGCATTTGGATAATAACGCTTGCTATCTCCCTCCTAATGTACTCCCCCCGACTTCAAATTGGGGTTTCTTATTCAATTGTAATGACAGTAGTATAGGACATTTTTTATAAAATTTTTATTTTAAGCAAGCTCATGGAGAAGAAGCCCCATGGAGGAGGAGACACACGGAGAAGAGGACCCATGGAGATATCACAAGACCCGTCTATAATACCATAGGGCCGCCCTAGAATGACCGTAGTCTCACTGCACGCTCAGTGGGTCACATAGGTTGGGCTCGTGATCATCCAATAGGGGTATGATAGGTTTCATTACATGCGATGCATTTATTTAATGCTTTAATATTTGATATATATGCATGCAATGTTTATATGTGATGAGGTTAAACAACTCATAATTAACTCTCAATTGGTTGGACCAAGTTGAAGTGTTAGGGGCCCAAAATAGACTTGAATCGAAATGGTTTTATCTGTCATTGATTTTCATCCACAATAATGTGGTGAGGAAGCTGCTACTACCTAAGTGTGGTCTCATGAGTCTTGGCACATTTGGACTAGAGGCAGGCTACACCATTATTGTGAATAAAGAAACACGCTCACTGTTTTCCTAGGTCACGAACCGTGGAGGGCGACGGTTGAGGTATGATTTGATTGATGGGTTGAGTATAACACTAAACAAATATTAAGCCCATAAATGGAATTAGATCGAAATGGCATTTCGATCTATCCAGGCCTTCTATCCATAGCAATATCATGAGGAAGCTACCACTATTCAAATATAATCTCACGAGTCGTGGCATATTTGGAATAGTATGCGAGCTGCATTACTGCTATGAACAAAGGAATAGCTCGTTAGTTTACGAGTCGTGGGAGGCGACAATTGAGGTATGATTTGGTTGATGGATTAAGCTTAACATCAAGTAGCATGATTCACTTGGAGTCCTCGGAATAATGTGAAAAGGTAAGGCAAAAGATCTTAGGAATCTCATGGGATGAGAATGACATTGGATACCTCTCACGAGGCTTTCGCCGTGTGAATCTTAAAAATGGGGTATGGAAAATTCGCTTGTGGATCCCAAGCACACTTGGAAAGGATTTCCCGAAATTCCATTGGAGAGTGGTGGGATTTTATAGAAATAGTGGGACAGGTTAACGACTAAAAGATCGAGTCTTAACACAAACTCAACATTACTATAATCTACTTGCTGTTTCTGCTTTGCGTTTAGAATGCATGTACAGGATACTGTTTTCAATTTTATTTATTTTGAAATTTATTTAAATGGAACACTATCGATTAATATTGACTGCAAAAATTGGAGGATTGTCCTCAATTTCCGAACCTAGGCTTGTGTTATGAAAAAGCCACTTCCATCGGACTTGTGAAAGGAGTCCTTACTTAAGGAACGTTTTACGTTGGGGATTAAGGCATAAGGACAATCGCAAGGTCCGCAGCATTATATCTACTTTTGTCATTCATGAGCGGTATGATAGGCTGGACGTTGTTGGTTCAATAAATGCTCCACATAAATTAATTTATGCAGCGTCGAACCGGCATATTGGATATGCCGTGATGGAAGCATTTTTTGAAGCCAAGATGACTCAAGGTCGTCTTTACACAAACATTTGGCTAAGGTGCAATCCCTTGTGCAGAAGCTCTAAAACCCGAATGTTGAAGGTGATGTATATTGACGTGATCCTTCAGGTCCCTTCATCCATCATTTGACCTATTTATCATAAATGGGCTTGAGAAGACCATTTCATGAGTTGATAAAATAGTTGGACCAATATGAGGAAACGATTGAAGAATCTTTGTTGTCGGTATTGGACTTATAGGCTTCAACCTCAAAAGCCAAAAGCAAGGGAGCCGGACACCGAATGAGAAAGAAGGATGAAGCTAAGTTAGCCGTTGCAAGCGCTTTGAGCGCTCCTATCGCCTTGATGGGCGAGGGTAGAAAGGAAAAATGGAATAACGGTTTGACTGTCAAAATTTGCTTCTTATGTTTGCATAAAATTGCCAAAGGGCATTAGAAGAGGGAGTGTCGTGAACTCCTCTTCACCCAGCTATAGTATTTGTTTAGCAAACATGATTATTGTTCTTATTCCCAAGTGTCGGACACTTGCTCTCGAAATGTATTTTTGCAACTAGTTTGTAGAAATGAAAAGAAGTAGAATACTAAGTTAAGGAGTCCTAAAGCTAAGGAATGGCTGGGCCATTATTGGAAAGGCAATAGATGATTTGAGTTTGCTGACTTATGAATCTTTATGAGAAGGAAAAAAACCATAAAGCACTTTGTGGGACAAAGAATGCTTGTAAAAAAAGATCAATTGGATTAGATCCAAAATATACATCTGTAAGTTACTAAATATGCAAATACCAGTAGAGGGTTTACAAGTCTAAGTACTTCTAGGAAGTTCGGAGAAATTGGACTTGAGGTGGACAACCAAACTGGTTATGGAGACAAACCCTTCGATGAGATCGAGGTGGTGCGTATTTAGTGGGAGTTCGTGAAAACGTCCGAAAATGAGAATGAAATTCTCGTTCAGTAAAATCCTTCCGAAAGAGACAATGTTGAACGGTCTCTAATAAGGAAAATTGAACCCTGTTCGGAAATGATTTGATCGATGCTTCACTGAATTAGTTGGGCCATTTGGATGTTGGCTATCGAAAAACCAGTTGTAAAACGTGGCGTTTTCTTAAGTCGCAATCCAGACACCATATTTGATATGGATTGGCAAACCTGTGTCCTACAAAAGTCTTGAGTATGAGGAATGGTCCTGCATATGTCAAAGAAATAGTGGAAGAAAAATTAGGTTCGAAGTCTATTTTGTATAGGTTCATTATGGATTAATGCAAATAATTTGTGTCCTACAAAAGTTTTGAGCATGAGGAATGGTCCTGTAGACGTCAAAAGACGAGTAGGAGGAAAATTGAACTCGTAGTCTGATTTATACAGGTTCGTTGGAATAATGCAAACATCACTAGTAATCAAAACTTTAACTGACCATATCTATAATTTTCCAAAGGATGATCAGAAAACTCCGGATAAATTGCTTGGAGCCATGAAATCTGCTATGGAGTTCAAACTAGGTTTGAATGTCCTTTTGACAAGATCATGAGGTATATGACTTGGTCAAGAACAAGATAGAAGGTCAGTAGGAGCTCAACTCTATTCCAAGTGTTTTAGATATTAAACGTATTTTATCATTTGGAATGATAGAAAGATGCTGTGGATGTCTAAAACATGAAAGTTATTCATAAAATTCCCCATAATAGGAATTGGATTCCTATCTAGGGATAGGTTATCCAAGATTCAGTCGTGGTAGACTGGTAAGGAGCTTAGGTGTTTGACATCCCCTACGTCTTTGTTGTAAGTAACATGGAATGCTGTTTGGTTCACTAAAAGCGATTTTGCTTATGATTTTTTAACATAACAACGGATATCAAGTGTGTACCGATGAGGCAACAGACAACTCTCGAGGGGCTATCTTTAATACCTAAATAAGAATTGAAGAAGAGCCCTTGACGCACATAAATGGAGAGTTGATTCTAGAAGGCTGTAGCAGTAGTAGCTTCTAGGATCATATGAATAACATTTAATCTCAAAATGAGTGTAAATTCTAGATTTATGATAATGTGGTAACATTGGAAGGATTCCAAATAAGATACCACAAGGAACCTTATCATGAAAAATTGAATGTATGGCAACTTTAAAGTTATACTGAAAAACTGTTAGGATCGAAAAACAATAGCCGATTGTTGGGTGGGCTACCGAGCATAGCTGGACTAGTATTCACCATGGAGGATGACAACTAGGCTACGGTACAAGGTAAAAGGCTTGAGATCTCATCACAGGTCCAAGAAAAAAACTTAGATACCATCATCTGCTTGGAGCGATGATAGGAAGATGTTTTGTGCCGTTGGACCGCAGGACATCGGCAAAAATAAAAAGTAGACCCATCAGACCTAGCCGATGTCGCAGATTGCTCATAATCAGTTTAGTCTGAAAGATATGTGTAATTGGTTTTAAGTTCAAGTGGTAGATTGTTGGAATGAGTGACCAAAAGCCAATTGGATTGCGATTTTGAGAAACATTCAAGCAATCTTTATTTAAGCGATGTTGTCCCTAAAAATATGGTAAATATTTCGTCTTCGGCACAAGTATCTTTTGTGCTTACCAAAGTATGTCAAGCACTTCTTGGACATCACATAGATGCCCACAGACCATTTTAACAACCGTGCAACAGTTGGACTGCGCATTGAATTTTGGTCATGAAACCATATGTTCAGGGTTTGGCGTGAAATATTCCAAGTGGAAAACCTCGAGACTGGGCATCGAGAGTTCTACTAAGACTTGCATTACGAGTCGCATTCATTTGATGAGTATCGTGTTTCATCGGTGGCAAACGTGGGACATCTATGCGGTCTTAATCGGCCGATTGGCAAGGTGTCGAATCGACTGAACTGACTCACGGGGATCGTCATATATGACTTGAGTCCCTCGTTCTGATAGTATGGGAGTAGTTCTCAAACTGATCTTAGATTTGTGCGAGAGGTGATCATATCTCAGGCATGGTCATCATAAGTCTTGTCCAGTGAATTCAAAGTATGTAAGGAGGACGGTGAGTTGCAAGAAGAGGACCCGTCCCCTGTCAAAACGTCACAGAGGTATCTCCTATGCACTTGGAGATGCGTCTATGCTCTATAAAGCTGTGGCCATAGTCATTGGTCGAATAGGAAGAAGAGGTTCCTATGTCGATCAATTTGGCGTAACACGATCTCATGTATTAAGCATAGACGCCTAGTCAAGGATGGGAACCGACGCCCAATTCGATGCTCTAGACTAAGACCGAGAGACGGTAGACGGAAGGACCGTACGCATATGGGTGGCAATATCGGGCCACGACCGCGACCACGTGGTAGAAGCGGCATACCACTAGACATTATATACACCTATTATATAAAAGTAATTTTTTATACTAATTTTTTATATTATTATGTGAAAATATTAATATTGGAGAAATTGGTCTAAATTAATTTTTTGATTCTTTACATTATTATGTAAAAATATAAATATGTATTGAGAATATTGTCCTAATTTATTTTAATTTTTTTGATTGATATGTAAAAATGTTAATATTTGAGAAATTGATCTAAATTAATTTTGAAATTATTTACATTATTATATAAAAATGTTATGGGAATACTGTTGTAGTTTATTTTAATTATTTTGTTTAATATGTAACAGTGCTCATATTGGAGAAATTGGTCCAAATTAATTTTTTAATTATGTATCATTATGTAAAAATGATCTTGAGGAATATTGTTGTAATTTATTTTTAATTATTTTGATTAATATGTAAAAGTATTAATATTGGAGAAATTGGTCTATATTAATTTTGTGATTATGTACATTATTGTGTAAAAATTTTGGGAATATTGTTGCAATTTCTTTTATCAATTCTTTTTATTATTATGTAAAAATTTATTAATGTATTATTGTTAATTTATTATTGTATTATTGGAGAAATTGGTCTATATTAATTTTCAACTTAGATTAATTTCCAACTTGTTCTATGCCGCTGTTGACTCATTTCTCTATGGGTTCCGCCGTTCTTAATCAAGGGCGATGCTATTACCAAAAATTACAAAAAATTACGAAAACTTAAAAAATAATTTCTGAAAATATTTTCAGAAAATTTTTCCTTAAAAAACCGAAATTGTTTTTCAACAAAATCTCAAAAAAAAAAACAAAAGAAATTCAGACAATGTTTTTCAACAATATTTCAGAAAATGTAACCTTAAAACCTTAAAATTTTAGATGATTTAAAAAAAAATAAGGTGGGGGAGGGACGGGTTTGAGAGCGCTTAAATGGGGGTGGGGGTGGGGGATGAACAAAAATTAGTAAGAAGTTGGGGGTGGGGATGGGCGAATGTAATAAAAATACCTCGAGACCAAGGAGCACAGCGGCAGAGAGGCAGCCGATGGCAGTGAAAGGGGTAAGAGAACCAACAGTCGCATCAACAGTAGAGCAGAGGAAGAGGAAGTGCGAGGAGAGAAAGGAAGAAAGAAAAAAATCTGTTAAGTGTTGTATATAAATTAATTGGAACCGGCATTGTAACGGTCACTTTTAATAGAACCGTTCCTAAGCCCGTTCCTAGTGAGTAAAACAACGTCATTTCTTGTAACGAATATTGCTTAAACAAACTGTTCTCATTTAATAACCATGCCAAACACCCGTTCCAAATTGAACAAAACGATGTCGTTTCTGTATAGTATTATGCAGACCATTCCTAATTATAACAAATCGTTCCTAATTGTGTCTCAAATTTAATTTCTCAAAAAATTAAGAAAAAGAAAAAATATAGAAAAAATCATCCCAGACATGTTAATGATCAGGAAAAAATAGACCAACAAGTAATTAAGATAATGGGAAGGATATAATGTTACAAATAAAACTTGGCAATTGTTCAAAAGATCATTGGATATTATCAAATCAACAAGGAAACAAACTTCCTATAATTAAACCGTGCAAAACAGCTAAATTTTGAACGTTTTCAGAATTCCACAAAACTTGACACTAACGTAGGTCTTCACCCATGCATTTGTGTGGTAAATTAGCTAAGCATAATAACAACTACATGTTAGTATGAAAGGTAAACAAACTTTCTTTAATAAAGCCGGGTAAAACAACTAAATTCTGAACGTTCTTCGAATTCCTCGAAACTCGACCCAAACATAGGTCTCGATCTATGCATTGGTGTCGTAAATTTGCTAAACATAATAATAAATACAAATTAATATGAAAGGGAAAGCATTCCCCTTTTAATAAAACCGTGCAAAACAGATAAAATTTTGAGCGTTCTCAAAATAAAACGAAACTTGACCCAAACTTAGGTCTCGACCCATGCATTTTTATGATAAATTTTTTAAGTGTAGTAATAACTACAAGTTAGTATGTAAAGGAAACAAACATCCTATAATTAAATCGCGCAAAACAGCTAAATTTTCAACGTTTTCAGAATTCCATGAAACTTGACAGAAACGTAGGTGTAGACCTATTCATTTGTGTGGTAAATTAGCTATGCATAATAACAACTACATGTTAGTATGAAACGGAAACAAACATTCTTTAATAAAACCGTGCAAAATAATTAAATTTTGAACGTTCTCAGAATTCCACAAAACTAGATCCAAATGTAGGTCTCGACCCATGCAATTGTGTCGTAAATCTGCTAAGCATAATAATAACTACAAGTTAGTATGAAAGGGAAAGCATTCCTCTTCTAATTAAAACGTGCGGAACAGATAAAATTTTGAGCGTTCTCGAAATAGAACGGAACTTGACCCAAACGTTCGTCTCGACCCATGCATTTGTGTGGTAAATTTTCTAAGCATATTTAAAACTACAAGTTAGTATGTAAAGGAAACAAACTTCCTTTTAATTAAACCGTGAAAAACAGCTAAATTTTGAATGTTTTCAGAATTCCACGAAACTTGACCCAAAACGTAGGTCTAGACCCATGCATTTGTGTAGAAAATTTCCTAAGCGTAATAATAACTACAAATTAGTATGAAAAGAAAGCAACCTTTTTTTAATAAAACCGTGCAAAAGAACTAAATTTTGAACGTTATCAGAATTCCACAAATTTGACTTAAAAATGTAGGTCTAGACCCATGCATTTGTGCGATAATTTTCTAAGCGTAATAATAACTACAGGTTAGTATGAAAGGGAAACAAACCTTCTTTAATAAAATCGTACAAAACAGATAAATTATGAATGTTCTCAGAATTCCACGAAACTTCACCCAAGTGTAGGTCTCGACCCATGCACTAGTGTGGTTACTTAACTAACTGTAATAATGACTACAAGTTAGTATGTAAGGGAAACAAACCTCCTTTGATGAAACCGTGCAAAACAGCTAAATTTTGAACGTTTTCAGATTTCCACGAAACTTGACACTAACGTAGGTCTAGACCCATGCATTTGTGAGGTAAATTAGCTAAGCATAATAACAACTACACGTTAGTATGAAAGGAAAACAAACGTTTTTTTATAAAATCGTGCAAAACAACTAAATTTTGAACGTTCTCAGAATTACTCGAAACTAGACCCAAACATAGGTCTCGGTCTATGCATTGGTGTCGTAAATTTGCTAAACGTAATAATAACTAGAAATTAGTATGAAAGGGAAAGCATTCCCCTTTTAATAAAACCGTGCAAAACAG
>NC_026153.1:10943847-10966218 GCF_000512975.1 Sesamum indicum
CTAAGCGTAATAATAACTACAAATTAGTATGAAAAGAAAGAAACTTTTTTTTAATAAAACCGTGCAAAAGAACTAAATTTTGAACGTTATCAGAATTCCACAAATTTGACTTAAAAATGTAGGTCTAGACCCATGCATTTGTGCGATAATTTTCTAAGCGTAATAATAACTACAGGTTAGTATGAAAGGGAAACAAACCTTCTTTAATAAAATCGTACAAAACAGATAAATTATGAATGTTCTCAGAATTCCACGAAACTTCACCCAAGTGTAGGTCTCGACCCATGCACTAGTGTGGTTACTTAACTAACTGTAATAATGACTACAAGTTAGTATGTAAGGGAAACAAACCTCCTTTGATGAAACCGTGCAAAACAGCTAAATTTTGAACGTTTTCAGATTTCCACGAAACTTGACACTAACGTAGGTCTAGACCCATGCATTTGTGTGGTAAATTAGCTAAGCATAATAACAACTACAGGTTAGTATGAAAGGTAAACAAGCTTTCTTTAATAAAACCGTGCAAAACAACTAAATTTTGAATGTTCTCAGAATTCCTCGAAACTAGACCCAAACGTAGGTCTCCATCTATGCATTGGTGTCGTAAATTTGCTAAACGTAATAATAACTAGAAATTAGTATGAAAGGGAAAGCATTCCCCTTTTAATAAAACCGTGCAAAATAGATAAAATTTTGAGCGTTCTCAGAATACAACGAAACTTGACCTAAACGTATATCTCGACCCATGCATTTGTGTGATAAATTTTCTAAGCGTACTAATAACTACAAGTTAGTATGTAAAGGAAACAAACTTCCTATAATTAAACCGTGCAAAACAGCTAAATTTTGAACGTTTTCAGAATTCCACGAAACTTGACACTAACGTAGGTCTTCACCCATGCATTTGTGTGGTAAATTAGCTAAGCATAATAACAACTACATGTTAGTATGAAAGGTAAACAAACTTTCTTTAATAAAGCCGGGTAAAACAACTAAATTCTGAACGTTCTTCGAATTCCTCGAAACTCGACCCAAACATAGGTCTCGATCTATGCATTGGTGTCGTAAATTTGCTAAACATAATAATAAATACAAATTAATATGAAAGGGAAAGCATTCCCCTTTTAATAAAACCGTGCAAAACAGATAAAATTTTGAGCGTTTTCAAAATAAAACGAAACTTGACCCAAACTTAGGTCTCGACCCATGCATTTTTATGATAAATTTTCTAAGCGTAGTAATAACTACAAGTTAGTATGTAAAGGAAACAAACATCCTATAATTAAATCGCGCAAAACAGCTAAATTTTCAACGTTTTCAGAATTCCATGAAACTTGACAGAAACGTAGGTGTAGACCTATTCATTTGTGTGGTAAATTAGCTATGCATAATAACAACTACATGTTAGTATGAAACGGAAACAAACATTCTTTAATAAAACCGTGCAAAATAATTAAATTTTGGACGTTCTCAGAATTCCACGAAACTAGATCCAAATGTAGGTCTCGGCCCATGCAATTGTGTCGTAAATCTGCTAAGCATAATAATAACTACAAGTTAGTATGAAAGGGAAAGCATTCCTCTTCTAATTAAAACGTGCGGAACAGATAAAATTTTGAGCGTTCTCGAAATAGAACGGAACTTGACCCAAACGTTCGTCTCGACCCATGCATTTGTGTGGTAAATTTTCTAAGCATATTTAAAACTACAAGTTAGTATGTAAAGGAAACAAACTTCCTTTTAATTAAACCGTGAAAAACAGCTAAATTTTGAATGTTTTCAGAATTCCACGAAACTTGACCCAAAACGTAGGTCTAGACCCATGCATTTGTGTAGAAAATTTCCTAAGCGTAATAATAACTACAAATTAGTATGGAAAGAAAGCAAACTTTTTTTAATAAAACCGTGCAAAAGAACTAAATTTTGAACGTTATCAGAATTCCACAAATTTGACTTAAAAATGTAGGTCTAGACCCATGCATTTGTGCGATAATTTTCTAAGCGTAATAATAACTACAGATTAGTATGAAAGGGAAACAAACCTTCTTTAATAAAATCGTGCAAAGTAGCTAAATTTTGAATGTTCTTAGAATTCCACGAAACTTCACCCAAATGTAGGTCTCGACCCATGCATTAGTGTGGTTACTTTACTAACCGTAATAATGACTACAAGTTAGTATGTAAGGGAAACAAACCTCCTTTGATAAAACCGTGCAAAACAACTAAATTATGAACGTTTTCAGAATTCCACGAAACTTGACACTAACGTAGGTCTAGACCCATGCATTTGTGAGGTAAATTAGCTAAGCATAATAACAACTACACGTTAGTATGAAAGGAAAACAAACGTTTTTTTATAAAATCGTGCAAAACAACTAAATTTTGAACGTTCTCAGAATTACTCGAAACTAGACCCAAACATAGGTCTCGGTCTATGCATTGGTGTCGTAAATTTGCTAAACGTAATAATAACTACAAATTAGTATGAAAGGAAAAGCATTCCCCTTTTAATAAAACCGTGCAAAATAGATAAAATTTTGAGCGTTCTCAGAACACAACGAAACTTGACCCAAACGTGGGTCTCGACCCATGCATTTGTGTGATAAATTTTCTAAGCGTACTAATAACTACAAGTTAGTATGTAAAGGAAACAAACTTCCTATAATTAAACCGTGCAAAACAGCTAAATTTTGAACGTTTTCAGAATTCCACGAAACTTGACACTAACGTAGGTCTTCACCCATGCATTTGTGTGGTAAATTAGCTAAGCATAATAGCAACTACATGTTAGTATGAAAGGTAAACAAACTTTCTTTAATAAAGCCGGGTAAAATAACTAAATTCTGAACGTTCTTCGAATTCTCGAAACTCGACCCAAACATAGGTCTCGATCTATGCATTGGTGTCGTAAATTTGCTAAACATAATAATAAATACAAATTAATATGAAAGGGAAAGCATTCCCCTTTTAATAAAACCGTGCAAAACAGATAAAATTTTGAGCGTTCTCAAAATAAAACGAAACTTGACCCAAACTTAGGTCTCGACCCATGCATTTTTATGATAAATTTTCTAAGCGTAGTAATAACTACAAGTTAGTATGTAAAGGAAACAAACATCCTATAATTAAATCGCGCAAAACAGCTAAATTTTCAACGTTTTCAGAATTCCATGAAACTTGACAGAAACGTAGGTGTAGACCTATTCATTTGTGTGGTAAATTAGCTATGCATAATAACAACTACATGTTAGTATGAAACGGAAACAAACATTCTTTAATAAAACCGTGCAAAATAATTAAATTTTGAACGTTCTCAGAATTCCACAAAACTAGATCCAAATGTAGGTCTCGACCCATGCAATTGTGTCGTAAATCTGCTAAGCATAATAATAACTACAAGTTAGTATGAAAGGGAAAGCATTCCTCTTCTAATTAAAACGTGCGGAACAGATAAAATTTTGAGCGTTCTCGAAATAGAACGGAACTTGACCCAAACGTTCGTCTCGACCCATGCATTTGTGTGGTAAATTTTCTAAGCATATTTAAAACTACAAGTTAGTATGTAAAGGAAACAAACTTCCTTTTAATTAAACCGTGAAAAACAGCTAAATTTTGAATGTTTTCAGAATTCCACGAAACTTGACCCAAAACGTAGGTCTAGACCCATGCATTTGTGTAGAAAATTTCCTAAGCGTAATAATAACTACAAATTAGTATGAAAAGAAAGCAAACTTTTTTTAATAAAACCGTGCAAAAGAACTAAATTTTGAACGTTATCAGAATTCCACAAATTTGACTTAAAAATGTAGGTCTAGACCCATGCATTTGTGCGATAATTTTCTAAGCGTAATAATAACTACAGGTTAGTATGAAAGGGAAACAAACCTTCTTTAATAAAATCGTACAAAACAGATAAATTATGAATGTTCTCAGAATTCCACGAAACTTCACCCAAGTGTAGGTCTCGACCCATGCACTAGTGTGGTTACTTAACTAACTGTAATAATGACTACAAGTTAGTATGTAAGGGAAACAAACCTCCTTTGATGAAACCGTGCAAAACAGCTAAATTTTGAACGTTTTCAGATTTCCACGAAACTTGACACTAACGTAGGTCTAGACCCATGCATTTGTGTGGTAAATTAGCTAAGCATAATAACAACTACAGGTTAGTATGAAAGGTAAACAAGCTTTCTTTAATAAAACCGTGCAAAACAACTAAATTTTGAATGTTCTCAGAATTCCTCGAAACTAGACCCAAACGTAGGTCTCCATCTATGCATTGGTGTCGTAAATTTGCTAAACGTAATAATAACTAGAAATTAGTATGAAAGGGAAAGCATTCCCCTTTTAATAAAACCGTGCAAAATAGATAAAATTTTGAGCGTTCTCAGAATACAACGAAACTTGACCTAAACGTATATCTCGACCCATGCATTTGTGTGATAAATTTTCTAAGCGTACTAATAACTACAAGTTAGTATGTAAAGGAAACAAACTTCCTATAATTAAACCGTGCAAAACAGCTAAATTTTGAACGTTTTCAGAATTCCACGAAACTTGACACTAACGTAGGTCTTCACCCATGCATTTGTGTGGTAAATTAGCTAAGCATAATAACAACTACATGTTAGTATGAAAGGTAAACAAACTTTCTTTAATAAAGCCGGGTAAAACAACTAAATTCTGAACGTTCTTCGAATTCCTCGAAACTCGACCCAAACATAGGTCTCGATCTATGCATTGGTGTCGTAAATTTGCTAAACATAATAATAAATACAAATTAATATGAAAGGGAAAGCATTCCCCTTTTAATAAAACCGTGCAAAACAGATAAAATTTTGAGCGTTTTCAAAATAAAACGAAACTTGACCCAAACTTAGGTCTCGACCCATGCATTTTTATGATAAATTTTCTAAGCGTAGTAATAACTACAAGTTAGTATGTAAAGGAAACAAACATCCTATAATTAAATCGCGCAAAACAGCTAAATTTTCAACGTTTTCAGAATTCCATGAAACTTGACAGAAACGTAGGTGTAGACCTATTCATTTGTGTGGTAAATTAGCTATGCATAATAACAACTACATGTTAGTATGAAACGGAAACAAACATTCTTTAATAAAACCGTGCAAAATAATTAAATTTTGGACGTTCTCAGAATTCCACGAAACTAGATCCAAATGTAGGTCTCGACCCATGCAATTGTGTCGTAAATCTGCTAAGCATAATAATAACTACAAGTTAGTATGAAAGGGAAAGCATTCCTCTTCTAATTAAAACGTGCGGAACAGATAAAATTTTGAGCGTTCTCGAAATAGAACGGAACTTGACCCAAACGTTTGTCTCGACCCATGCATTTGTGTGGTAAATTTTCTAAGCATATTTAAAACTACAAGTTAGTATGTAAAGGAAACAAACTTCCTTTTAATTAAACCGTGAAAAACAGCTAAATTTTGAATGTTTTCAGAATTCCACGAAACTTGACCCAAAACGTAGGTCTAGACCCATGCATTTGTGTAGAAAATTTCCTAAGCGTAATAATAACTACAAATTAGTATGAAAAGAAAGAAACCTTTTTTTAATAAAACCGTGCAAAAGAACTAAATTTTGAACGTTATCAGAATTCCACAAATTTGACTTAAAAATGTAGGTCTAGACCCATGCATTTGTGCGATAATTTTCTAAGCGTAATAATAACTACAGGTTAGTATGAAAGGGAAACAAACCTTCTTTAATAAAATCGTGCAAAGTAGCTAAATTTTGAATGTTCTTAGAATTCCACGAAACCTCACCCAAATGTAGGTCTCGACCCATGCATTAGTGTGGTTACTTTACTAACCGTAATAATGACTACAAGTTAGTATGTAAGGGTAACAAACCTCCTTTGATAAAACCGTGCAAAACAACTAAATTATGAACGTTTTCAGAATTCCACGAAACTTGACACTAACGTAGGTCTAGACCCATGCATTTGTGTGGTATATTAGCTAAGCATAATAACAACTACACGTTAGTATGAAAGGAAAACAAACTTTTTTTTATAAAACCGTGCAAAACAACTAAATTTTGAACGTTCTCAGAATTACTCGAAACTAGACCCAAACATAGGTCTCGGTCTATGCATTGGTGTCGTAAATTTGCTAAACGTAATAATAACTACAAATTAGTATGAAAGGAAAAGCATTCTCCTTTTAATAAAACCGTGCAAAACAGGTAAAATTTTGAGCATTCTCAGAATACAACGAAACTTGACCCAAACGTGGGTCTCGACCCATGCATTTGTGTGATAAATTTTCTAAGCATAGTCTTAACTACAAGTTATAAAGAAAACAAACTTCCTATAATTAAACTATGCAAAACAACTAAATTTTGAATGTTTTCTGAATTCCACGAAACGTGACACTAACGTAGGTCTAGACCCATGCATTTGTGTGGTAAATATATTGAGCATAATAACAACTACAGGTTAGTATGAAAGGAAAACAAACTTTCTTTAATAAAACCGTGCAAAATAACTAAATTTGAACGTTCTCAGAATTCCTTGAAATTATACCCAAACGTAGGTCTCGATCCATGCATTGGTGCCGTAAATTTGCTAAGCGTAATAACAACTACAAATTAGTATGAAAGGGAAAGCATTCTCCTTTTAATAGAACCGTGCAAAACAGATAAAATTCTGAGCGTTCTCAGAATACAACGAAAGTTGACCCAAACGTAGGTCTCGACCCATGCTTTTGTGTGATAAATTTTCTAAGCGTAGTAATAACTACAAGTTAGTATGTAAAGGAAACAAACTTCCTATAATTAAACCGTGCAAAACAGCTAAATTTTGAACGTTTTCAGAATTCCACGAAACTTGACCCAAACGTAGTTCTAGACCCATGCATTTGTGTAGTAAATTTCCTAAGTGTAATAATAAGTACAAGTAAGTATGAAAGGAAAGCAAACTTTTTTTAATAAAACCGTGCAAAACAGCTAAATTTTGAATGTTCTCAGAACTCCACGAATTTGACCTAAAAATATAGGTCTAGACCCATGCATTTGTGCGTTAATTTATTAAGCATAATAATAACTACAGGTTAGTATGAAAGAGAAACAAACTTTCTTTAATAAAATCGTGCAAAACAGCTAAATTTTGAACGTTCTCAGAATTCCAGTAAACATGACCCGAACATAGGTCTAGTCCTATGAAATTGTGTGGTAAATTTTCTAATCGTAATAACAACTATGGGTTAGTAAGAAAGGAAAACGAACTTTCTTTCATAAAAACGTGCAAAACAACTAAATTTTGAACGTTCTCAGAATTCCACGAAACTTGGACCAAACGTGTGTCTCGACCCATGCATTTGTGTGGTAAATTTGATAAGCGTAATAATAACTACAATGTGATATAAAAAGAAAACAAATAATCTTTAATAAAACTGTGCAAAATAGCTAAATTTTGAACGTATCTCATAATTCCAAGAAACTTGACCCAAACGTAGTTCTCGACCCATGCATTAGTGTGGTAAATTTTCTAAGCGTAATAAGAACTACAAGTGAGTATGAAAGAGAAATAATCCACTTTAAATAAAATTGATATATTTTGAGCGTTCTCATAATTTTACAAAATTTGACCCAAACGTAGGTCCAGAGCCATACATTTATGTGGTAAATTTGCCAATCCTAATAATAACTACAACTTAGTATGAAAGAAAAATAAACTTTCTTTAATAAACCGTGTAAAACAACTAAATTTTGAGCGTTCCCAGAATTTCACGAAACATGACCAAAACTTAAGTCTAGACCCATGCATTTGTGTGGCAAATTTGTTAAGCGTAATAATATCTACAATTTAGTATGAATTGGAAGACAAACTTTCTTTAATAAAAACATGCAACTAAATTTTGAACGTTCTCAAAATTCCACGAAACTTGACCCAAAATAAGTCCCGACCCATGCATTAGTGTGGTAAATTTGCTAAGTGTAATAATAACTACATCTTAATATGAAAGTCAAACAATCCTCCTTTAATAAGATCGTGCAAAACAACTAAATTTTGAACATTTTCAGAATTCCAGGAAACTTGACCCAAACGTAGATCTCGACCCATGCATTGTGTGGTTAACTTGCTAAGCGTAATAATAGCTACAATTTTGTATGAAAAGGAAACAAACTATCATTAATAAAACCGTGCAAACAACTAAATTTTGAATATTCTCAGAATTTCACGAAACTTGCATAAATGTAGATCACGACCCATGCATTTATGTGGTAAATTTGCTGAGCAAAGTAATGAGTACAAGTTGGTAGGAAAGGTAAACAAATTTTTTTTACAAAACTGTGCAAAACAGTTAAATTTTGAACGTTCTCAGAATTTTACGAAACTTGGCCCAAACGTAGGTCTAGACCAATGCATTGGTGTGGTAAATTTGCAAAGAATAACAATAACTACAAGTTAGTATGAAAGGAAAACAATCCTCGTTTAATAAAACCGAGCAAAGCATCTAAATTTTGAACGTTCTCAGAATTCGACAAAACTTCACCCAAACGTAAGTCTCGACCCATGCATTTCTGTGGTAAATTTGCTAAGCGTAATAATAACTACAAATTGGTATGAAAGGAAAACAAACCTCCCTTAATAAAACCATGCAAAACAGCTAAATTTTGAACGTTTTCAAAATTCCACGAAACATGACCCAAATATAGTTCTAAATCCGTGCATTTGTGTGAAAAATTTGCCAAACGTAATAAGAACTAAAAGTTAGTAGGAAAGGAAAATAAACTTTCTTTAATAAAACCGTGCAAAACAACTAAATTTTGAATGTTTTCAGAATTACACGAAACTTGACCCAAACGTAGGTCTAAACCCATGCACTTGTGAGGTAAATTTGCTAAGCGTATTAAATAAAACCAGCAAAAGAGCTTAATTTTGAACGTTCTCAGAATTCCAAGAAACATAACCAAAACGTAGGTCTAGACCCATGCATTTGTGCAGTAAATTTGCTAAGCGTAATAATAACTACAAGTTAGTTTGAAATGGAAACAAACTTTCTTTAATAAAACCGTGCAAAACAGCTAAATTTTGAATGTTTTCAGAATTCCACGAAACATGACCAAACGTAGGTCTTGACCCATGCATCTGTGTGGTAAGTTTGCTAAGCGTAATAATAACTACAATTTAGTATGAAAGGGAAATAAATTTTCTTTGATAAAACCTGGCAAAATTGCAAAATTTTGGAACATTATGAGAATTTAATGAAACTTGACCCAAACGTAGTTCTCGACCCATGCATTTGTGTGGTAAATTGGCTAAGTCTAATAATAACTACAAATTGGTAGGAATGGAAAATAATGTTTCATTAAAAAAACTGTGCAGAATAGCTAAATTTTAAACATTCTCAGAATTCCACGAAATTTGACACAAACGAAGTCCTCTACCCATGCATTTTTGTCGTAATTTTCTAAGCGTAATAATAACTACAAGTTAGTGTATAAGGCAAACAAACCACCTTTAATAAAACCGTGCAAAACAACTAAATTTTGAACGTTCTCAAAATTCCACGAAACATGACCAAACGTAGGTCTCGACCCTTACATTTGTCTCGTAAATTTTCTAAGCGTAATAATAACTACAAGTTAGTATGTAAGGGAAGCAAACCCCTTTAATTAAACCGTGTAAAACAACTAAATTTTGAATGTTACCAGAATTTCATGAAAATTGACCCAAACGTAGATCTAGACCCATGCATTTGTGTGGTAAATTTGCTAAGCGTAATAATAACTATAAGTTAGTACGAAATGAAGCAAACTTTCTTTAACAAAATCGTGCATAACAGTTAATTTTTGAACGTTTTCAGAATTTCACGTAACTTGACCCAAACATATGTCTAGACCCATGCATTAGTGAGGTTAATTGGCTTAGCGTCATAATAACTGCAAGTTAGTATGAAAGGTAAACAATCCTCCTTTAATAAACCTTGCAAAATAGCTAAATTTTGAACGTTTTCAGAATTCCACGAAACTTGACCGGAACGTAGGTCTCGACCCATGCATTGGTGTGGTAAATTTGCTAAGTGTAATAATAACTATAAGTTAGTATAAAAGGATACAATCCTCCTTTAATAAAACCATGCAAAACAGCTAAATTTTGGAACATTCTCATAATTCCATGAAACTTAACCCAAACGTAGACCCATTCATTTGTGTGTTAAATTTGCAAAGCGTAATAATAACTACAATTTAGTACGAAAGGGAATAAAACTTTCTTTGATTAAACCTTGCAAACTGTTAAATTTTCAACGTTCTCAGAATTTCTCGAAACTTGACCCAAACGTAGCTCTCGACCCATCATTCGTGTCGTAAATTTTCTAAGCATAATTTCAACAAGAAGTTAGTATGAAAGGTAAACAATCCTCTTTCAATAAAACCATACAAAACAACTAAATTTTGAGCGTTCTCAAAATACCACGATACTTGACCCAAACGTAGGTGTCGACCCTTGCATTTGTGTTGTAAATTTTCTAAGCATAATAATAACTACAAGTTAGTATGTAAGGAAAACAAACCTCCTGTAATTAAACCGTGTCAAACAGCTAAATTTTGAACGTTACCAGAATTTCATTAAAATTGACCGAAAACGTAGGTCTAGACCCATCCATTTATCTGGTAAATTTGCAAAGCGTAATAATAACTACAAGTTAGTATGAAAGGAAGCAAACTTTTTTTAATAAAATCGTGCAGAACAGCTAAATTTTGAACGTTCCCAGAATTCCATGAAACTTGACCCAAACACAGCTCTCGATCCATGCATTGGTGTGGTAAATTTGCTAAGTGTGATAATAACTACAAGTTAGTATGAAAGCGAAGCAAACTTTCTTTAATAAAACCGTGTAAAACAGCTAAATTTTCAACGTTCTCAGAATACCATGAAACATGACCTAAACATAGGTCCCCACTCATTCATTTGTGTGGTAAATTTTCTACGAGTAATAATAACTACAAGTTAGTAGGTAAGGGAAACAAACCTCCTTTAATAAAACCGTGTAAAACACCAAAATTTGGAACGTTATCAGAATTTCACCAAAATTGACCCAAACGTAGGTCTAAACCCATGCATTTGTGAGGTAAATTTGCTTAACGTAATAATAATTACAAGTTAGTATGAAAGGAAGCCAAATTTCTTTAATAAAACCGTGCAAAACAGTAAAAGTTTGAACGTTTTCAGAATTCCACGAAACATGACCCAAACGTAGGTGTAGACCCATGGATTAGTGTGGTTAATTTGCTTAGCGTAATAATAACTGAAAGTTAGTATGAAAGGGAAACAATCCTCATCTAATAAAATCGTGCAAGACAGCCAAATTTTGACCGTTTTCAGAATTCCACGAAACTTGACCAAAACGTAGGTCTTGGCCCATGTATTGATGTGGTAAATTTGCTAAGCGTAATAATAACTACAAGTTAGTATGAAAGGAAACAATCCTCCATTAATAAAATCATGTAGAAGAGCTAAATTTTGGAACATTCTCATAATTCCACGAAGCTTTACCCGAACGTAGGTCTCAACCCATGCATTTGTGTGAAAAATTTGCTAAACGTAATAATAACTATAATTTAGTATGGAAGGGAATGAAACTTTCTTTGATTATACCTTGTAAAACTGCTAAATTTTGAAAGTTTTCAGAATTCCACGAAACTAGACCTAAACGTAGCTCTCAACCAATGCATTGGTGTCATAAATTTGCCAAGCATAATTCTAACTACAAGTTAGTAAAGAGAAATAATCCTCTTTTAAGGAAATCGTGCAAAACAGCTAAATTTTGAACGTTTTCAGAAAACCACGAAAGTGACCCAAACGTAGGTCTCGACCCTTGCATTTGTGTGGTAAATTTTCTAAACGTCATAATAACTACGAGTTAGTATGTAAGGGAAACAAACCTCCTTTAATTAAACCATGTAAAACAGCTAAATTTTGAACGTTACCAGAATTTCATGAAAATTGACCCAAACGTAGGTCTAGACCCATCTATTTATGCGGTATATTTGCTAAGCGTAATAATAACTACAAGTTAATATTAAAGGAAGCAAACTTTCTTTAATAAAATCGTGCAGAACAGCTAAATTTTGAACGTTCTCAGAATTCCACGAAACTTGACCCAAACACAGCTCTCGACCCATGCATTGGTGTGGTAAATTTGCTAAGCGTAATAATAACTACAAGGTAGTATGAAAGTGGAGCAAACTTTCTTTAATAAAATCATGTAAAACAACTAAAATTTTCAACGTTCTCAGACTACCACGAAACATGGCCTAAACATAGGTGTCGACCCATGCATTTGTCTGGTAAATTTTTTAAGCATAGTAATAACTACAAGTTACTATGTAAGGGAAACAATCCTCGTTTAATTAAACCGTGTAAAACAACTAATTTTGAACGTTACCAGAATTTCATGAAAATTGACCCAAACATAGGTCCAGACCCATGCATTTGTGTGGTAAATTTGCTAAGCATAATAATAAGTACAAGTTAGTATGAAAGGAAGCAAACTTTCTTTAGTAAAACCGTGCAAAACAGCTAAATTTGGAACGTTTTCAGAATTCCACGAAACTTGACCCAAACATAGGCCTTGACCCATGCATTAGTGTGGTAAATTTGCTAATCATAATAATAACTACAATTTAGTATGAAAGGGAATCAAACTTTCTTTGATTAAACCTTGCAAAACTGCTAAATTTTGGACGTTCTTAGAATTCCACGAATCTTGACCCAAACATAGCTCTCAACCCAAGCATTAGTGTGGTAATTTTGTTAAGCGTAATAATAACTCCAAGATAGAATGTAAGGGAAACAAACCTCCTTTAATAAAACCGTGTAAAACTCCTAAATTTGGAACATTATCAGAATTTCACGAAAATTGACCCAAACGTAGGTCTAAACCCATGCATTTGTGAGGTAAATTTGCTTAGCGTAATAATAATTACAAGTTAGTATGAAAGGAAGCCAACTTTCTTTAATAAAACCGTTCAAAACAGTTAAATTTTGAACGTTTTCAGAAAAATCCACGAAACTTGACCCAAACGTAGGTCTAGACCCATGCATTAGTGTGGTTAATTTGCTTAGCGTAATAATAACTAAAAGTTAGTATGAAAGGGAAACAATCCTCCTCTAATAAAATCGTGCAAGACAGCTAAATTTTGACCATTTTCAGAATTCCACAAAACATGACCCAAATGTAGGTCTTGGCCCATGCATTGATGTGGTGCTAAGCGTAATAATAACTACAAGTTAGTATGAAAGGAAACAATCCTCCATTAATAAAATCATGCAGAAGAGCTAAATTTTGGAACATTCTCATAATTCCACGAAGCTTTACCCAAACGTAGGTCTCGACCCATGCATTTGTGTGCTAAATTTGCTAAACGTAATAATAACTACAATTTAGTATGAAAGGGACTCAAACTTTCTTTGATTATACCTTGTAAAACTGCTAAATTTTGAACGTTCTCAGAATTCCACGAAACTAGACCTCAACGTAGCTCTCGACCAATGCATTGGTGTCGTAAATTTGCCAAGCGTAATTCTAACAACAAGTTAGTATGAAAGAGAAACAATCCTCTTTTAAAGAAACCGTGCAAAACAGTTAAATTTTGAACGTTTTCAGAAAACCACGAAAGTGACCCAAACGTAGGTCTCGACCCTTGCATTTGTGTAGTAAATTTTCTAAGCGTCATAATAACTACGAGTTAGTATGTAAGGGAAACAAACCTCCTTTAATTAAACCATGTAAAACAGCTAAATTTTGAATATTACCAGAATTTCATAAAAATTCACCCAAACTAGGTCTAGACCCATCCATTTATGTGGTAAATTTGCTAAGCGTAATAATAACTACAAGTTAGTATGAAAGGAAGCAAACTTTCTTTAGTAAAACCGTGCAAAACAGCTAAATTTGGAACGTTTTCAGAATTCCACGAAACTTGGCCCAAACGTAGGTCTAGATCATGCATTAGTGTCGTTAGTTTGCTTAGCATAATAATAACTGCAACTTAGTTTGAAAGAGAAACAATCCTCCTTTAATAAAATCGTGCAAAATAGCTAATTTTTGAACGTTTTCAGAATTGCACGAAACTTGATCCAAACATAGTTCTCGACCCATGCATTGGTGTGGTAAATTTGCTAAGCGTAATAATAACTACAAGTTAGTATGAAAGAAAACAATCCTCCTTTAATACAACCGTACAAAACACCTAAATTTTGGAACATTCTCATCAATCCACAAAACTTGAACCAAACGTAGGTCTCGACCCATGCATTTGTGTGGTCAATTTGTTAAGCGTAATAATAACTACAATTTAATATGAAAGGGAATCTAACTTTCTTTGATTAAACTTGCAAAATTGCTAAATTTTAAACATTCTCAGTATTCTATGAAACTTGACCCAAACGCAGCTCTCAACCCATGCAATGGTGTCATAAAGAAAGTTTTCAAAATAGCAATTTTTGAACGTTTTCAAATTTTTTCGTAATAATAAATGTAAGTTTCATTAAGTAAAAAATGCTACAGTACAAAAAACTAATCATCAGGTTAGTAAAAAATGGTACAGCACAAAAATGGTACACGTTAGTATGAAAGGAAGCAAACTTTCTTTAATAAAATCGTGCAGAACAGCTAAATTTTGAACGTTCTCAAAATTTCACGAATGTTGACCAAAACATAGCTCTAAAGCCATGCATTGGTGTGGTAAATTTTTTAAGCGTAATAATAACTACAAGTTAGTATTAAAGGAAACAAACTTTCTTTAATAAAATCGTGTAAAACAGCTAAATTTTGTACGTTTTCAGAATTCCACGAAACATGAACCAGACGTAGGTCTAGACCCATGCATTAGTGTGGTTAATTTGCTTGGCATAATAATAACTGCAAGTTAGTATGAAAGGGAAACAATCCTCCTTTAATAAAACCGTGCAAAATAGCTAAATTTTGAATGTTTTCAGAATATCATGAAAATTGACCTAAACATAGGTCTAGACCCATGCATTTGTATGGTAAATTTCCTAAGCTTAATAATAACTACAAGTTAGTATGAAAGAAAACAAACTTTCTTTAATAAAATCGTGCAGAACAGCTAAATTTTGAATGTACTTAGAATTCTACGAAACATGACCCAAACATAGCTCTCGACCCATGCATTGATGTGGTAAATTTGCTAAAAGTAATAATAACAACAAGTTAGTATGAAAGTGAAGCAAACTTTCTTTAATAAAACCTTGTAAAACAGCTAAATTTTCAACGTTCTCAGAATACCACGAAACATGACCTAAACATAGGTCTCGACCATGCATTTGTGTGGTAAATTTTATAAACGTAATATTAACTACAAGTTAGTATGTAAGCGAAACAAACCTCCTTTACCAAAAATATGTAAAACAGCTAAATTTGAACGTTATCAAAATTTCATGAAAATTGACCCAAACGTAGGTCTAAACCCATGCATTTGTGTGGTAAATTTGTTAAGCGTAATAATTACTACAAGTTAGTATGAAAGGAAGCAAATATCTTTAATAAAACCGTGCAAAACAGCTAAATTTTGAACGTTTTCAGAATTCCACGAATTTTGACCCAAACGTAGGTCTAGACCCATGCATTAGTGTGGTTAATTTGCTAAGCGTAATAATAATTGCAAGTTAGTAGGAAAGGGAAACAATCCTCCTTTAATAAAATTGTGCAAAACAGCTAAATTTTAAATATTTCTGAATTCCACAAAACTTGACCCAAACATAGGTATTGACCCATTCATTGGTGTGAAAAATTTGCTAAGCGTAATAATAACTACAGGTTAGTATAAAAGGGATACAAACTTTCTTTAAGAAAACCGTGCAAAACAGCTAAATTTTGAGCGTTTCCGGAATTCCACGAAACTTGATCCAAAGATAGGTCTAGACCCATGCATTTGTATGGTAAATTTGTTAAGCGTAATAAAAATTACAATTTTGTATGAAAGGGAGACAAACTTTCTTTAATAAAACAGTGTAAAACAACCAAATTTTGAACATTATCAAAATTCTACGAAACTTGACCGAAACATAGGTCTACACCCATGCATTATAGTGTGGTTAATTTGCTTAGCGTAATAATAACTGTAAGTTATTATGAATGGGAAACAATCCTCCTTTAATAAAACCGTGAAAAATAGCTAAATTTTAAACATTTTGAGAATTCCACGAAAATTGACCCAAACGTAGGTCTCGACATGCATTTGTGTGGTAAACTTGATAAGCATAATAATAACTAAAATTTAGTATGAAAGGGAAACAAACTTTCTCTAATAAAATCGTGCAAAATAGCTAATTTTTGAACGTTCTCAGAATTCCACGAAACTTGCCCCAATGTAGGTCTCGACCCATGCATTTGCGTGGAAAATTTGCTAAACGTAATAGTAACTACAAGTTGGTATGAAAGAAAAACAAACTTCCTTTGATAAAACGTTGCAAAACAGATAAATTTTGAATGTTTTATGAATTTCATGAAACGTGACCCAAACGTAGGTCTCGACCCATGCATTTGTTTGGTAAATTTGCTAAGCGTAATAATAAATACAAGTTAGTATGAAAGGAAAATAATCCTCTTTCAACAAAACCGTGCAAAACAGCTAAATTTTCAGAAATCTTAGGATACCATGAAACTTGACTCAAACATTGGTCTAGTCCCATGCACTTGTGTGGTAAATTTGCTAAGCGTAATAATAACTACAACTTGGAATGAAAGGGAAACAAACTTCTTTTGATAAAACGTTGAATAACAGTTAAATTTTGAACGTTCTCAAAATTCTAAGAAACTTGACCCGAACCTAGTACAACACCCATGCATTTGTGTGGTAAATTTTCAATGCGTAATAATAACTAAAACTTGGAATGAAAGGGAAACAAACTTCTTTTGATAAAACGTTGAATAACATTTAAATTTTGAACGTTCTCAGAATTGTACGAAACTTGACCCGAACCTAGTACAACACCCATGCATTTGTGTGGTAAATTTTCAATGTGTAATAATAACTACAACTTAGTATGAAAGGGAAATAAACTTTCATTAATAAAACCGTGCAAATTAACTAAATTTTGAACGTTCTCAAAATTCCACAAAACTTGACCCAAACCTAGGACTAGACCTATGCATTTGTGTGGTAAATTTGCTAAGCGTAATAATAACTACAAGTTAGTATGTAAGGGAAACAAAGGTCCTTCAATAAAACCGTGCAAAACAGCTAAATTTTGAACGTTCTCAGAATTCCACGAAACATGACCCAAACATAGGTCTACACCGAGGCATTTGTGTGATAAATTTGTTAAGCGTAATAATAAGTACAATTAAAAATGAAAGTGAAGCAAACATTCTTTAATAAAACCGTGCAAAACAGCTAAATTTTGATCAGTGTTAGAATTCCACGAAACATGACCCAAACGTAGGTCTAGACCCATGCATTAGTGTTGTAAATTTACAAAGTGTAAGAATAACTACAAGTTAGTATGAAAGGGAAACATACTTCCTTTAACAAAACCGTGCAAAACAGCTAATTATGAACGTTCTCAGAATTGCACGAAACTTAACCCAAACATTGGTCTAGACCCATGCATTAGTGTGGTAGATTTGATATGCATAATAATAACTACATTTTAATATGAAAAGGAAACAAACTCTATTTAATGAAACCGTGCAAAATAGCTAAATTTTGAACGTTACCAAAATTCCACGAAACCTGACCCAAACCTAAGTCTAGACCCATGAATTTGTGTGGTGTTTTGTTAAGCATAATAATAAGTACAATTTAGTATGAAAGGGAAACAAACTTCCTTTAATAAAACCGTGCAAAACAACTAAATTTTGAGTTTTCTCAGAATTCCACGAAACTTGACCCAAACATAGGTTTGATGCCATGCATTAGTGTGGTAAATTTACAAAGTGTAATAATAACTAGAAGTTAGTAAGAAAGAGGAACAAACTTCACCCAAATATAGATCTAGATCCATGGATTATTGTGGTAAAATTTATAAGCGTAATAAGAACTACAAGTTAGTATGATAGTAAATAAATTTCTTTAATAAAATCATAAAAAACAACTAAATTTTGAACGTTTTCTGAATTACACGAAACTTGACCCAAACGCAAGTCTAGAACCATGTATTTGTGTGGTAAATTTGCTAAAGTTAATAATAACCACAAGTTGGTATGAAAGGAAAATAAACTTTCTTTAACAAAACTGTGCAAAACATCTACACTTTGAACGTTCTCAGAATTCCATGAAACTTGACCCAAACATAGGTCTCGACCTATGAATTGGTATGTTAAATTTTCTAAGCGTAAATATAACTACAAGTTAGTTTGAAAGGGAAACAATCCACCTTTAATAAAACCGTGCAAAACAGCTAAATTTTGAATGTTCTCTGAATTTCACGAAACTTGACCTAAACACAAGACTCAACCAATGCATTTGTGTGGTAAACTTGCTAAGCGTAATAATAACTACAATTTAGTATGAAAGGGAAACAAACTTTTTTTAATAAAACCGTGCAAAACGGCTAAATTTTGAACGTTCACAGAATTCCACGAAACTTGACCCAAATGTAGATCTCAACCCATGCATTTGTGTTTTAGGAAACAAATCACCTTTAGTAAAACCGTGTAAACCAACTAAATTTTGAACGATCTCAGAATTCCACGAAACTTGACCCAAATGTAGGTTTAGACCCATGCATTTGTGTGGTAAAATTGCCAAGCATAATAATAACTGCAAGTTAGTATGGAAGGAAAACACACTTCCTTCAATGAAACCGTGCAAAATAGCTAAATACTGAATGTTCTCAAAATTCCACGAAACTTGACCCAAACGTAAGTCTAGACCCATGCATTTATGTGGTAAATTTGTTAAGCGTAATAATAAGTACAAGTTAGTATGAAAGGGTAACAAACTTTATTTAATAAAATCATGCAAAACAGCTAAATTTTGAACATTTTCATAAATCCATTAAACATGACCTAAACGTAAGTCTAGACCCATGCATTTGTGTGGTAAATTTGCTAAGCATAATAATAACTATAAGTTAGTATGAAAGGTAAACAAACTCTATTTAACAAAACCGTGCAAAACAGCTAAACTTTGAATATTTTCAGAAATCCACGAAACTTGTCCCAGATCCATGCATTTTTGAAGCAAATTTGCCAAGCGTAATAACTACATGTTAGTATGAAAGCGAAACAAACTTTCTATAATAAAACCATGCAAAACTTCTAATTTTCGATAGTTTTCTCAAAATTCCGCAAAACTTTACCCAAACGTAAGTCTATACCTATGCATTTGTGTGGTAAATTTGCTAAGCGTAACAATTAACTGCAAGTTAGTATGAAAGTGAAACAAATTTTCTAATAAAACCGTGCAAAACAGCTAAATTTGGAACGTTTTAAGAATTCCACGAAACTTGACAACACGTAGGTCCAGACCTATGCAATTGTTTGGTAAATTTGTTAAGCGTAGTAATAACAACAAGTTAGTATGAAAAGAAAATAAACTTTCTTTAATAAAACCATGCAAAATAACTAAATTTTGAACGTTACCGGAATTCCATGAACCATGACCTAAACATAGGTCTAGACCCATGCCTTAGTGTGGTAAATTTGCTAAACGTAATCATAACAACAAGTTAGTACGAAAGGAAAACATAATTACTTATATATAACAGTGCAAAACGGTTAAATTTTGAACGTTATCAGAATTCCACAAAACTTGACCCAAACGTAGGACTAGACCCATACATTTTTGTGGTAAATTTGTTAAGCGTAATAATAACTACAAGTTAGTATGAAAGGGAAACAAACTTTATTACAATAACTATAGACCCCATGCATTTGTGTGGTAAATTTGCAAAGCATAACAATAATTGCACGTTAGTATGAAAGGGAAACAAACTTTCTTTAATAAAATCGTGCAAAACTGCTAACTTTTGAACGTTTTCAGAATTCTACGAAACTTGACCAAACGTAGGTCCATACCAATGCATTAGGGTTGTAAATTTGTTAAAGCGTAATAATAACTATAACATAGTATGAAAGAAATACAAACTTTGTTTAATAAAACAATGCAAAACAACTAAATTTTGAACGTTCCCAGAATTCCACAAATCTTAGCCCAAACATAGATCTGGACTCATGCATTTGTGTGGTAAATTTATTAAGCGTAATAATAACTACAAGTTAGTATAAAAGGGAAACAAACTTTATTTAATAAAATCATGCAAAACAGCTAAATTTTGAACAATCTCAGAATTCCATGAAACATGACCCAAACGTAAGTCTAGACCAATGCATTTGTGTGCTAACTTGCTAAGTGTACTAATTACTACATGTTAGTATGAAAGGAAAACAATCCTCCTTTATTAAAACCATGCAAAACAGCTAAATTTGAAAACTTTTCTCAGAATTCCACGAAACTTGACCCTAACGTAAGTCTAAACCCATGCATTTATGTGGTAAATTTGTTAACTGTAACAATAACTACATGTTAGTATGAAAGGTAAACAAACTTTCTTTAATGAACCATGCAAAACAGCTAAATTTTGAAAGGTTTATAAGAATTCCACGAAACTTGACCCAAACGTAAGTCTAGACCCATGCATTTGTGTGGTAGATTTGATAAGCATAATAATAACTACAAGTTAGTATGAAAGGAAAACAAACTTTTCTTAATAAAACCGTGCAAAATAGCTAGACTTTGAAAGTTCCCAGAATTCCATGAACCTTGACCCAAACATAGGTCTAGACCCATGCGTTAGTGTTGTAAATTTGCTAAATGTAATAATAACTACAAGTTAGTATGAAAGGAAAACATACTTATTTTAATAAAACCGTTCAAAACGGCTAAATTTTGAACGTTTTCAAAATTTCACGAAACTTGACTCAAACGTAAGTCTAGACCCATGCATTTGTGTGGTAAATTTGTTAAAGGTAATAATAATTACAATTTAGTATGAAAGGGAAAAAACTTAATTTAATAAAATCGTGGAAAACAACTAAATTTGAACCTTCTCAGGATTCCATGAAAGTTGACCCGAACATAAGTATAGACCCATGTGTTTGTGTGATAAATTTGTAAAGCGTAATAACAACTGCATGTTAGAATAAAAGGGAAACAAACTTGCTTTAATAAAACCGTGTAAAACTGCTAAATTTTGAACGTTTTTAGAATTCCACGAAACTTGACCAAACGTAGTCTAGACCAATGCATTTGAGTTGTAAATTTGTAAAGGGTAATAATAACTATAACTTAGTATAAAAGAAAAATAAATTTTCTTTAATAAAACAGTGCAAAACAACTAAATTTTGAACGTTCCCAGAATTTCACAAATCTTGGCCCAAACATAGGTCTAGACCCATGCATTAGTGTGGTAAATTTGCTAAACGTAATAATAACTACAAGTTAGTATGAAAGGAAAACACACTTACTTCAATAAACCGTGCAAAACAACTAAATTTTGAACGTTCTCAGAATTCCACGAAATATGACCCAGATGTAAGTCTAGACCCATGCATTTGTGGGATAAATTTATTTACCATAGTAATAACTACGTGTTAGTATAAAAGGGAAACAAACTTTCTTTAATAAAACCGTGCAAAATAGCTAAAGTTTGAACGTTCTCAGAATTCGACGAAACTTGACCCAAACGTAGCTCTAGACCCAAGCATTAGTGTGGTAAATTTGCTAAGCGTAATAATAACTGCAAGTTAGTATGAAAGGTAGACATACTTCCTTCAATAAAACCGTGCAAAATAGCTACAAATTGAACGTTCTTAGAACTCCACGAAACTTGACCCAAATGTAGGTCTAGTCCCATGCATTTATGTGGTAAATTTTTTAAGCGTAATAATATCTAAAAGTTAGTATGAAAGTGAAACAAACTTTATTTAATAAAATCATGCAAAATAGCTAAATTTGTAACATTCTCAGAAATCAATGAAACATGTCCCAAACGTAAGTCTAGACCCATGCATTTGTTTGATAAATTTGTTGAGAATAATAATAACTACACGTTAGTATGAAAGGTAAATAAACTTTATTTAATAAAACGGTGCAAAACAGCTAAACTTTGAACGTTCTCAGAAATCCACTGAACGTGACCCAAATGAAGGTCTACACCCATGCATTTGTGTGGTAAACTCACTGAGCGTAATAATAACTACATGTTAGTATGAAAGGGAAACAAACTTTCTTTAATAAAGCCGTACAAAACTCCTAATTTTCGAAAGTTTCCTCAAAATTCCCCGAAACATGACCCAAACGTAAGTCTATACCCATGCATTTGTGTGGTAAATTTGCTAAGCGTAACAATAACTGCAAGTT
>NC_026153.1:10976218-10982032 GCF_000512975.1 Sesamum indicum
GAAACTTGACCCAAACGTAGGTCTAGGCCCATGCATTTGTGTGGTAAATTTTCCAAGCGTAATAATAACTATAAATTACTATGAATAGACAAACTTTCTTTAACAAAACCGTGCAAAACAACTAAATTTGGAACATTCTCAGAATTCCATGAAACTTGACCCAAACGTAGGTCTAGACCCATGTATTTGTGTGGTAAACTTGCTAAGCGTAATAATAACTACAAGTTATTATGAAAGGGAAACAAACTTTCTTTATTAAAACCGTACGAAATAGCAAAATTTTGAACGTTCTCAAAATTCCACGAAACTTGACCCAAATGTAGGTATAAACCAATGCATTTGTGTGGTAAATTTGCTAAGCGTAATACTAACTACAAGTTAGTACGAAAGGAAAACAAACTTTCTTTAATAAAATCGTGTAAAATATCTAAATTTTAAACGTTGTCAAAGCTCCAAGAAACTTTACCCAAACGTAGGTCGTGACCCATGCATTTGTGTGTTAAATTTGCTAAGCGTAATAATAACTACAAGTTAGTATGAAAGGAAAACAAACTTTCTTTAATAAAATTGTGTAAAATATCTAAATTTTAAACGTTGTCAAAGCTCCAAGAAACTTTACCCAAACGTAGGTCGTGACCCATGCATTTGTGTGTTAAATTTGCTAAGCGTAATAATAACAACAAGTTAGTATGAAAAGGAAACAAACTTTTTTTAATAAAACAGAGCAAAACAACTAAATTTATGTCGTTCTCAGAATTCCACGAAACTTGACCCAAACGAAGGTCAAGACTCATGCATTTGTGTGGCACATTTGCTAAGAGTAATAATAAATACAAGTTGGGATAAAAGGGAAGCAAACCTTCTTTAATAAAACCGTGTGCAAAAGAGCTAAACTTCGTACATTCTCAGAATTTCACGAAACTTGACCCAAACATTGGTCAGACCCATACATTCGTGTGGTAAATTTTCTAAATGTAATAATAGCTACAAGTTAGTATGAAAGTGAAACAAAAACAGCAAAATCTTGAACGTTCTAAAAATTTCACGAAACTTGACACAAACATAGGTTTAGACCCATGCATTAGTGCGGCAAATTTGCTAAGCGTAATAATAACTACAAGTTAGTATTAAAGGGAAATAAACTTTCTTTAACAAAATAGTGCAAAACACCTAAATTTTGAATATTTTCAAAATACCACGAAACTTGACCCAAGCGTAGGTGTAAACCCATGCATTTGTGTGGTAAATTTTCTAAGTGTAATAATAACTACAAGTTAGTATGAAATGGAAATAAACTTTCTTTAATAAAACCATGCAAAACAATAAAATTTTGAACGTTCTCAAAATTCCACAAACTTGACACAAACATAGGTCTAGACCCATGCATTAGTGTGGTAAATTTGCTTAGTGTAATAATAACTACAAGTTAGTATGAAATTGAAACAAACTTTGTTTGATAAAACGATGTAAAACAACTAAATTTTGAAAGTTCTCATAATTCCACGAAACTTGACCCAAGCGTAGGTCTAGACCCATGCATTGGTGTGGTAAATTTGCTAAGTGTAATAATAACTACAAGTTAGTATAAAATTGAAACAAACTTTGTTTGATAAAACGATGTAAAACAGCTAAATTTTGAAAGTTCTCATAATTCCACGAAACTTGACCCAAGCGTAGGTCTAGACCCATGCATTTATGTGGTAAATTTGCTAAGTGTAATAATAACTACAAGTTAGTATGAAAGAAAAACAAAGTTTCTTTAATAAACCGTGCAAAACAACTAAATTTCGAACGTTTTCAGAATTCCACGAAGCTTGACCCAGATGTAGGTTTAGACCCATGTATTTGTGTGGTAAACTTGCTAAGCGTAATAATAACTATAAGTTGTTATGAAAGGGAAACAAACTTTCTTTAATAAAACCGTGCAAAACAGCTAAACTTTGAACATTCTCATAATTTCATGAAACCTGACCCAAACGTAGGTCTAGACCCATGCATTTGTGTGGTAAATTTGCTGACGTAATAATAACTCCAAGTTAGTATGAAAGGGAAACAAACTTTCTTTAACAAAACCGTGCAAAACAACTAAATTTTCAATGATCTCAGAATTCCAAGAAGCTTTATCCAAACGTAGGTCTAGACCCACGCATTTGTGTGGTAAATTTTCTAGGCGTAATAATAACTACAAGTTTGTATGAAAGGGAAGCAAACCTTCTTTAATAAAATCGTGCAAAACAACTAAATTTTGAACATTCTCATAATTCCATGAAACTTGACCCAAACGTAGGTCTAGGCTCATGCATTTGTGTGGTAAATTTGATAAGCGTAATAATAACTACAAGTTACTATAAAAGGGAAACAAAAGAGCTAAATATTAAACGTTCTAAGAATTCCACGAAACTTGACACAAACATAGGTCTAGACCATGCATTAGTGTGGTAAATTTGCTTAGCATAATAATAACTACAAGTTAGTAAAAGAGGAAAACAAACTTTCTTTAACAAAACCGTGCAGAACATCTCAATTTTGAACGTTCTCAGAATTTCACGAAACTTGATCCAAGCGTAGGTCTAGACTCATGCATTTGTGTCATAAATTTTTCAAGTGTAATAATAACTACAAGTTAGTATGAAAGGGAAATAAACTTTCTATTATAAAATCGTGCAAAACAGCTAAATTTTGAACGTTCTTAGAATTCCACGAACTTGACCCAAACGTAGGTCTAGGCCCTGGCATTTGTGTGATATATTTGTTAAGCGTAATAATAACTACAAGTTAGTATGAAAGGCAAACAAACTTTATTTAATAAAACCGTACAAAACAACTAAATTTTGAATGTTTTCAGAATTCCACGAAACTTGACCCAAACGCAGGTCTAGACCTATGCATTTGTATGGTAAATTTTCTAAGCGTAATAATAACTACAAGTTAGTATGAAAGGCAAACAAACTTTATTTAATAAAATCGTGCTAAACAGCTAAATTTTGAACGTTATCAGAATTTCACGAAACTTGACCCAAATGTAGGTCTAAACCCATTCATTTTTGTGGTAAATTTGTTAAACGTAATAATAACTACAAGTTAGTATGAAAGGAAAACATACTTCCTTTAATAAATCCGTGCAAAACAGCTAAATTTTGAACGCTCTCAGAACTCCACGAAAATTGACCCAAACTTAGGTCTTGACCCATGCATTAGTGTTGTAAATTTGCTAAGCTTAATAAAAACTACAAGTTATTATGAAAGGGAAACAAACTTTCTTTAATAAAACCGTGCAAAACAGCTAAATTTTGAACATTCTCAGAATTTCGCGAAACTTGACCCAAACGTAGATCTAAATCCGTACATTTGTGTGGTAAATTTGCTAAGCATAATAATAACTACAAGTTAGTATAAAAGAGAAACAAACTTTTTTTTAATAAAACCGTGCAAATCAACAATATTTTAAACATTCTAAGAATTCCACGAAAGTTGACCAAAACAAAGGTGTAGAGCATTGCATTTCTGTGGTAAATTTACTTAGTGTAATAATAACTACAAGTTAGTATGAAAGATAAACAAACTTCTTTTGATTAAAATTCCACGAAACTTGACCCAAACGTAAGTCTAGACCCACGCACTTGTGTGGTAAATTTGCTAAGCGTAATAATAACTACAAGTTAGTATGAAAGGGCAACAAACTTCTTTTAATAAAACTGTGCAAAACAGCTAAACCTTGAATGTTATCAGAACTCCACGAAACTTGACCCAAACATGTGTCTAGACCCATGCATTTTCTGAAAGAAAAAAAATGTGTTTTCCACAATGTAGATGTCCTATTAACTTAATATTGATACACATGCATCTAATACCTCCAAATAAACTACAAAATCCATCTTTTTTCTCGCTGGATATTTTTGTCAAATCTAGTCAAAGATGCACATCATAATTCTGTTGGCATTAGTTTATTTTAAAATGATTAAGATTGCTTATATTCCGGTTTCCTTATCATGAATGATGTACTTAATGAATAAACAGTATACTGTTTTCCTTATTGTTAAGTGTGAGAAGTCACTGGTATTCACAGGTTACTTAGAAATATTTATACACTTATAAAAGAAAACCTTTTGTGGTACGAACTTTTGAATACCCAAATTTACCTTTCTTTTAAAAGAATAGTAATTTCAATTTCTCTATATTATCTCACTTCAATTTTTTTTTGTCTCACCCACTACTCCATTGTTTCTGTCTCATCTAAGTTCTCCATATTTATTTTTCTTATAAATTTCTATATTTTTATTAAATCTACAATTATAATATATTTTTTGTCACTCACCTCACCTTTATTTCCTCTAACATACTTTTTTCTTTCTCATTCTCTTAGCACGATTGTTTTCTTCACAATTTGTTTTCTCTCCATCTCAAATCATAATTCTTTTCTATATGGGGACTGCATGCAACGAAAACTAGTGCATATAAATAGCATTTGAACTATAATAGTAAATTTGTAGTATCAGGTTAATATAGCTACTTGATACAGTGAGAAATCACTATCATGCAGAAGTTACTCAAAGATATGAGTATAAGTAGATTTGGACCACAATAGTAAATTTGTAGTACCAGGTTAATATGGCTACTTGATACTTTGGGTTTATGTTCATTTCATGTAATTAATTTGTCATATGTGTCTCATTTCCTGATCATATTATGAAAATTATTTAAATTCTCTACTTTGTGCTAATCTCGGTGCATATTACTATATGAATTCTCAGCTTACATGTGGTTTGTATTACTCCTGTTAGAGTGCTGTAAGAATTCAAATATGTACATAAATTGTCATCTTATATTCTGCATCTGTCAGTCTCTTGTTCGGGTATTAGAATCATGTGCGGGGAACACTCAATGCAACTCGCTGACCATGTTCCAGGACCTACTGGTCTTATCAAATCTATCTCCTGTACAGTTTGATCTTTGTGCTTTGTCTCTATTTTATCCCAATCCTCTTTATCCCATTCAGGTACTAGGAAAAAGAGAAACAGAGGAAGTTATCACCCTTAAGATGTATCTGTTTTCCTAAATGCATAATATGTCCAAGATTTCTTATCTTTTACATAGAGCATCTTAACTCTGTTTATCGATTATCATTATTTCCTTTCTTTTTTCTCAGATCGATGCTGTCAGACTATTTACCTACGCCGTCCTAAGGTTGACCCCTCTTGCTCTCTCCTCTGGAGTAAGTTCGTGGTCCTCTTCACGTAAAGGAAATACTGCTTGCAATACTTCAACTGGAGCTGTACTAGCGAATTCTGGTCTAGGATCAATATTACAATTCTCCTGATGCATCTGCCCTTAGAAGTCGCAGTTATCCTGTTGTGAGGCCTTTGCAGCATGCCAAGTGGTCCAAGGGGAAGGATGGTTTTCTTATTACTCATATTTGGGGTGCAAACGTTAATAATTTAGTGCCTACAAGCCCAACAATTTGGCTTAATCAAATAGAAGAGAAGATGTATCTATTAGCTTATCAGCATCGAGGCCTCAGTATGATGCTTCTGATTCTAGTGTCATCTGTCAATGGGGAACAAGGAATTGCTATGGTGAAGCAGCAAATTCTTGAAAATGTGAGTTTTGTTTATTCTTCTGATATTTGAAGAATTTGATTTCACATGAAGTTTCTGTTATTGTTGATTACTTGTCATGGATAATTTACGTTATCCCCAATTAACCAGTTGAGTTGATACTTTATCAATAGATTCATAGACCCCAATCACTTCTCCTTTTTAATTTGGTGCACGATAATTGGTTGTGGAAAATGGGCTGTAAATCCATTTAACAGGG
>NC_026153.1:10982085-11043276 GCF_000512975.1 Sesamum indicum
CGACCATGGCCCCTATACTCGGCTAGGTGGTATCTAGTACCTCGGTAAGGCGCAAGAAAACATTGGTAGTTTGTAAATCCAGCATCCACTAGATAGTACTTGCCTGCAGTACTTCATAAATCAACATCAGAATTGATAATATAAGAATTGCTAGTCCCCCTTTAATGGTGCTTTTGGAAAATTGACTTTCTATGTAATTCAGTAATAATTTTTTTTTGTAATATTTTGCTTTCTCTTAGTCAATAAAAAGTTAATATGTATGTAGTGTTCTTTTGTCTTTCTTAGATGATTTGATTTTCTGGTTATTTCAGGCGTCACTGAAGATGTTCAAAGTTGAAGAGAAGTTATCAAGAGGCTGGGGTGGTGAAAATGCATATCATGTGAGTGGATATTGTTATTTGCTGATGGATGGTGATAGGTACATATCTAGGGCTTCCCCCCGGAAAAGTAACAACTTTGACTAAGGTCAGTCCTGTTCGTTCAATAAGCTTTCTTCACATTGATTCACATTTTTTTTTGCTGCTCTTATTATGTAACTACTTTTATATGGCTCATATGTTGCTTAAGTAACTGCTAATTGCATTCATTTTTCTCACACTTTAGAGTATTTATCTGTCTGGTTAGCTGCACATGTATCTCTTTGTTTGTGGAAAATTGCAATTATAATATTATTAATCCTATTAAGACATTTGCATGATTTGAAACTGGATAAATGAGTGATTTGCCATGAAGACTTTGTCTTTAGAGTGTCATGGTCTCTATAGAAGTCTTTGCAAGTTGAAGCTATGTTGATGGATATTAGTTCTTGAATTTGATGAGGTAGGAGAAGGTAGTGGACTGGAAAGAACCTGGTGAAGTGCTACCGTCACATTGTTGTCGGTAGAGATTGTGATGTGAAGAACCTGGTGAAGTGCTACCGTCACATTGTTGTCGGTAGAGATTGTGATGTGATTTTTAAATATACGCAATTGTGGTTCCACTGGAACTCCACTCACTTTCATGCTCCTGTGAAGTCCTAATGTAGTAATGGATGAGCAAAAATTATGCGCTGTCCACTTGCTGTTTATTGAAGTTATGGAAAGAACACTTGGTTTCTCTTTTACGATACTCTCCGAATACACAAACATCTCTTTCATTGATGTTTCAAAGACATGCTTGCGCCATCACACAGCTTATTTCTAATGCAAATAGCTGGAGCCAAATTGCTCTTTCCATGTAATTCCGATTAGGGATCCTTGTGAGGAAGAAAGCTAAAGAGAAGAAAAAGTTAAGTGTTTGTTCTGCCTTCGGACAAAAACAAATGCAACATTTTGTGCCTATGTCCACTTCTATTGGGATAATGTGTCTTTTTTTGGCATAATTTAGAACCTTATTCTCATTTTCTTCTGCACTGCAACTTAGTCTGTAGTCCAAATGGTGGTAAAGTTGTTATGAATTTATACTTGTGCAGTTTACTGTGGGATGCTTTTGTGCTCAGTATTTGTCTAGCTTATAGGAGAAAGCCATGTTAATAATTTCTGGTTTCTATTATCTTCTAGGTCTATGATATTGGCCATGACCTTGGAATTTGGTTATTTCTGTATTATCATTTGCAAGCAGGAATCTTTAATTGCATTTTGTAAGCTCCGAGAGGAGGTTTGACTCAGAAAAGAGTCGAGCTAAATGAGACAATTCAGGCTGTGAGAAAGATCTAGAACTGTCCATTAGAGCAAAGAACAATGCTTGGCTTATTGCTCGACTTACTAGAGGAAAGGGGCTTTATATGGTTCTTGAGAAAGCTAACAAAACCCTTCTCTATGCCTCTGATGTAGTCGAGAAGTTCAGTGACAGGTAACGATTCTGCTTCTGCATTAAAAAAACTAGTTAACATTGAATGTTCTCTGTCCAACAAAAGCTTTCGAATTGTTTGAATCAAGACAAAGAAATGGAAAACTAATATGAAGTTCGTTTGAAGGTGGATTTAGAGTAATCTACACATAATGTTCTCACAAAATTATTAGAAAAAATATTCATAGGAAGTCTAAATCCAAGTAGAATGACTACTTTCCTCTCAACTCTACTTATTATTCTTGTGTCTTCTCTTGGTCACCAATGCTTATATGGAATACTTTGCATCAGCAAATACACATGAAAAAGTGGTAAAGTGCTAAATTGTTCTGAATGTAGTCATGCTGGATTCACTTCATAGTCTTTACTGATGAGCTTTTTAACATGTGTGCTGGATTAACATGTATAAGTAAAATTGGTTTGATTCCGTAATATAGACTAAATGCAAACTGATATAAAGCTACTCACTAATTGTTGCTACTGACCAAAAAGTTATGTGAAAAAGCTACTTAATTTGTTAATAACGAATTCGTTTATATTTGCATGTAATGATTAAGCCTTTAATGTTAAAGCACAAATGGAAAAGAATTATTACCTTATTAGTGTTTTTCATAAAATGGACCTGTCGTGTATCCTGGTTGTAATTGCAACAATAGGTACTTTGTAAACTCAGTTTCTTAAGCATTCAAGGAAATAAAATTTAAAGTCTGGGCTTTTCCCAATATGCTTTAACTATCATGGATTTTACAGGTATTGCAATGGTGTATTTTCCTTGGATTAGGCAACAGTTTAACTCCACTTCTTGAGGGGAAAGCAGAAACATTACTTGTACGTCAGCTATTTACATATTCCGCTTGTTATAGGGACTGGAAGACTCCATGTTCTGTAGACATTATATGTTGTATCAAGGAAATAGAAAGTAAGCCTAGAGAAACCTTGTGCTTATGTACAAGTGTATGTACATAGAAAATTTAGTCCTGTTACTTACCGCCAGACTTAGCACTTTGTATCAAATTGTTATGATTTGTCTTCCCATGCCATGACAATTTTCTAGGGATCTTCCGACATATGGGATCTGTAACATGGGGCCTTTCTTTAGTAAGGGATGAACATTTGGACGTACAACCAATAAAATTCTCCTTTTTTTTAGGTTTCCTGATTTCGTGTTTCTTTATGGTTGTTTGCCTGTAAGAATTTGCTTCCCGTTTTGTGGCAGAAATAAACACTTTGGTTCCCATACTGTTACTTGTGAGCTGGGGACTATGGCTTATTTTCCTCAGAAGATGGTAAGGATTCTATATTCAGTGCAAGGTATTGCAAGAAGCTCCTTCAATGTTAATTTCCTCTGAGGAGTAGTATGTATAATGTGGTTGATGTTTATGAGGGTTGTGTAATTTTTCAAAAAGTAGGGGTAATTTGTGTAATGTTGTTGACGTTTTTAGGAGGTATATGAGTAATTTTTCAAAAGATAAAAATGGTTTGTAAAAGTAGACATCGGTCCTGGGGTGTAGATGTAATTATCGTTATCTAATATATAGGACGATGTACAGTGTACACGTTCCTTTTCAATTTCATTTGGTTATTAGTAGAAATTTTTTGTTGCTTTTACTTGGAACTGGCCTTTCAACTCCAGCAAAATTAAAGGTGGTGATGAGGTTGAGAGTAGGCAGAAATGAGTATTGAAGAAGTGACGGAAAGAAACATCTAGGCTGGATATAGCAAAAGTACATTGGTGAGGCCGGACAAGGAGTACTGCCGTGCAGATATTTCTTGAAAATGGTACTCAAAACAAACTCTTGTTCGGATGTGTTTTACAAACTTCATTTTCAGGTCTGCACTATTTTGACAACTCCAATATTTGAAAATAGGGTAAATTACAATAAATTTTTTTGAAATTTGATATTATTACAAGTACCTTTTTTATTCAATTTTGATGCTTGGAACCGGTTTTTTTCCCACATTAACAATGGCGCATCAATGATGATAAAACTACTCAAAAAAAAAAGAATCAAATCTCAGTTGGTTGAGTCGTTTTAAAAAGAATTTATACTAACGAAAAAAATAAAGTCATTTCTTATTTACAGATGGTGGTTTGCAACACGATACTAAATTTTATAATATTAATCATTTATTTGTTTAAAAAAATTGTCCAAATCATTTCTTAACCATGAATATTTTTATATTCATCGTTCACTTTAATATGCTTTTAATCGTATATTGATTATTGCTTTAAAAATTTATAATGTATTTATTTGATAATATTAGTCTAAGGCCCAAATAATAGTTACATTAAATTGTTGGTATAAGCCCATTAGGCCTACCTTTTCTAAGTTGAGTATATTGGGCCTCCATATATAAGCCTGAGGGTGGCAATGTTTTTATTACCCGATAATTTTTTTTTCAATAGAAGCAATCAATTACATTAGCAGAGCCCTAGAGATAATAGTTACAAAATAATTATTATGTAAATAGTTTTTGTGGCATGTCTTGTATATAATAAATAAGTTTTAAAATTATAAATAAAACTAAAATATATGAGCTAACAAATCACATTTCAATTTAATTTAATGTATTATCGTGAAAATTAAAAATTAGTGTTGAAGGGAGTTCTTCGAAGAGACAATGAATTATGGGAGTGTGTGACTTGAACTATTGATTGGTCTGTGCAGATATCTGTCTGCCACATTGGAATTAGTGGTGTTAAAAAAATATAGAATCACTTTTGTTCAAAAAATAATTACAATTAATTTTTGAAATAAATTAGGGATATAATTGTATATTTAAAAATTGAGTCCGCTTTTCTTTTTTATATTGATACAAATTACAAATATCAATATTTATGAGATTTAGGAGCTGATCCTAAAACATCTATAGTGAATGGTGAATGTTTGGGCCTCAACCTTTCCAAGGATCGAACACTTCTTTGCACGGTGTTAAATGCTTAATAAACGGCTTGTTTGCCAATTTGTTTTTAAGATTTGGTTAATTTACATTTTTCACCCACAAAATTACATTCAATAGCATTTTGTGCCCTCAAGATGAAAATTTTGGCATTTTGCACCTCAAAAGTGTCATTAGCAAACTAAACATGTAAGGATTTTAAATTCGAATATCATTGTACGTGTTTAATCTATTTATACAATAAGTAGTTATCTATATATGGTAATTGTGAGTTGATCATTAATAATTGTTGTTGGCTGTTACATAATATTATATGATTTAAACTTTAAAAAAAAGGAATTGTAACCTTCAACTCAATGTAATATTATATGATTTAAACTTAAAAAAACAAAAGAAGCTAATTTTCACTTCCCTCTAATGCTCAAATCAATGTAGTCTGAGTATGAAGTTAAATGGACATTCGAAAGTCAAGAAAGGTTCTATCTGTGATTACAAAAGGTTCACTATTTATATTAATAAGCCATTTGAATCAATCACACTCAAATGGGTTAAATGCAATTTACCACTTTGTGATATGTAAAATGAGTAAAATAAATCTTGTAAAAGAGAATTAGTAAATTATTCCCTGTATTTTGAAAAATATAACAAAACACGGGAAGTAATTTTGTTTTTGCTTTAATTTTTTTTTTCGCATGAAATTTTTTACTTATTTATCATATAACATGGGAGTAAAATGCATTTTTTCCCATTAAAATGATATGTAAGAACGATCATCAATTTATTTGCACACAAGCAGTTAGATGGGCAAAGGCCTGTCAATGGACGGGTATCACTCTACCTGGACCCGAAACAGACTCAAGTCCAAAAGTATTCATGGCAATGTTTTCATACACTACTCATATCTTATCCTATAAAATACCCCTAGGGTCTTACCCAAATTATACCTAAAAGAATTGGATAGATTTTGAGTCTTATCAATTTCAGACCTATTTCTTCCTTTTTCTCTTTTACAATATGCTTAGAAAAATAAAAATTCTTAAATTTTAAATTTACATTCAATTCAAACAATATATATTACTAAATTAACTTATTAGTGGATCTTCATGATACGTCGATCGATAAAACAAAACTAATCACTTAAATTTCAATAGGTGCAAAGTGATCACCATTGAAATTTAAAGAATGATTTTGTCTAAATGATGGACCAATATTAATAAAATTTTAAATAAGAATCTTAAACTTATCCAAATAATGAATTGATAATATTAAGGGATAATTTCACTTTCCTCCATAAGATTTGGTGTAATTACACATAGAGCCTTTGTAATTTTCATTACTTCCAACACCCTTGAGGTTTTTTTCGTCTACTAAGTAAGTCCCTCTATTAGCTAAAATTCATAGAATCCGCTGAAATTTAACAGAAAAATTGGATAAAAATCTATATATATCCCTGATTGACTTATTACTGATTTATTACAGGTCAAATAAATCTTTTAATGACTAAATTACCCTTATACATCTTCACACATTAATGCATGTGAGGAAATATATTTTGAAGGGAGTGGATCGGCCGTGAAGCAAGGCGGAAGCTTAGAAAATAAAAAAATACGATTCAACATACAATTAAATCCCGATCAAGGGTGTACCCATGATCCTTTCTCGGGCGTTCGGTGTACAAATAAAACAATGGCCATAGAAAAACATAAGAAACCAAGAAGCATAAACATAAATGAAATTACCCATGAGATTCTGCTTTCGGATCAGTTCAAGGTGAGATCCCGATTTGGAGATCTTCCCAAGAATGACACCACCACTAATGAATTTAGAGATTTCGTGCTAGCAAAATCTCCATAGAAGTGCAAAGAATCAACAACGTTATTGATTAACATTTGATCCTTTGTTTCTCTTTCAATCTCTAAGATCTTGAGAGAGTTCGAAGAGGAAAAAGAAGAGAGAAATTCGTGTGGAATGTGTATGTTGCAGCTTCTAGTCGGCTAGGGTAGATTATTAGGGTTATATATGTGATCTAGTCACAAGATACCAAGGAGTCTTTGCAAGACTCCTACAATCAACCCTAGCCAATTCAGCCAACACACACATCTAAGGAGGGGTTTGACTCCTCCTTAAGCTAGCCAAGGTCTAACTAATGCCTTAGACTTGTATTTTAATGGACCAAACTTGGTTAATTAAAATTGAGATCAAGCCTACGTCTAATGGACTATAAATCAAATATAGTTTAATTTATAAGCCTAACATTAAAATATCCTTTAATCCAATTAAATGACCCAAGCCTTTTATTATCTCTCTTTCAATTTATAAATTGAGCCAAGCCTAATAAAATTAATCCAATGGTTAACTTAACTTAAAATTTTAATTAATTCAATTAATTAAGTTTTAAGTTATCCACCCAATGGATTGGTCTAAATAAATGATCCAATCATTTTATTCTCTATAAAAATTAATTTAATTTAATGAAATTAATCGGACTCTTTTGAAATTAGTTCCATATGTTCCATTCTATGTTTGCAATATTGACAGATGCTTTTGCTGCTATGAGAATAGCAGAAAAGAAGTTTATGTGTGTTTCAAGGTTCAGAATACTGCTAGTGAAGCTGCAGGTGCTACATGAGTGTGCCTTACATAGGTACAGACCTTGCAGTACATTCAATATTTAGTATAGTAAATTATATCTGCTAGAAAAGGAAAATTGAAAAGAAAACATATCTTTGAAAAGATAAAACAACTCTTAATGACATATCAACTCAAGAATTGGTGCTCAAATACCGTCAGACTGATGTTCTTCCGAACAAACCCTCACTCTTGTTTCTCCTATTTCTTACCAATTCCCTCACATTCTGACCATTATCGCTAGCTGAGTTCATCCTTGTCTCCTTCTCTATCCATCGACTCAAAGATGACTTTAGATATGTGACCGGTCACTAGATGGAACCCTAGTGGGTGAGTTACATGTAAGACAAAATAAACTTCACGTTAGGGTAATTGTAATTTTTAATATAACATGGATGCATTTATAATTAACGCAAACCTAGGGGGTTCGGATGTAATTACCCTATCTATTATCCAAAGGGTACATACTTCATAGAGATAGCTCACTGTGTCTTTGGTTTTTGACTTCCCCAGGGGACTCTTAAAACTTGCTCAGCAATTCTGTGATGAGCTTGGTGTTTTGGCCTCTTGTTTAAGTGGTGTAGACATGGAGTTAAAGATAGAAGCTAGTTTCCGTCATGCTCGGACATTGCTTTCTGCCAACCAGTATAGCCAGATTAAGAGAATCTTCCTAATATTTATGTTCCATAAAATAAATGAGAAATTTCGAATATTGCTTATTTTGGATTTTTGGTTGGTGCTTCATGTTATGATACCCATGTATACAATTGAATACTAATGTATAACTTCTTAGTTCAAACTTGAAAAATTCAGGAAATTGAGAAATTTTGGACTTTCTGCATTTGTATTTCCATCAGAACCCTGTTGAAGTATTCTCCCAACCTTTGCCTGCTCTGCCCCCACGCGACGTTGAAGGTTTAGTATTTTTATTCCTTTTTAATATTTTTTTAATTATTTTATTGGTTGAGTGGATTTTTTTTTTTATAATTTTTTCATCCACATAGTCCAATTTCTTTACAAATTTTTATTTTTTAAAGAAAAGAAAAAAAAAATACTATAAGGACATAATTGTTAATTTCATACATCCATCTAAAAATTGCATAATTTCATCAAACACTAGGGGATATTCATAGTTTTCAAATAATAAAAAAATATTTTCAATTATGTCAAATCTCAAAGGAGATCGTTTTAATTTACCCTCATTTTTTTGTTTGGTGGTAAATTCAAATCAAGGGGGTAGAATGATTTAAAAATTTGAAAATTTAATTGTGCTTGAGTTTTAATTTGATTTTTTTAAATTTTATTTAAAGAAACTAATTATAATTATATTATATAATTCAATCATCAATAATCAATACACATTCACCAATGTAAAAGTGAATGGGGTGAGCGAAAGACAGACGCACCAGATAAATAGTAATGTAAACAACAAAGAAATCGTGCATAGAACATTCATCCAACTATACCACCTTACAATTCAACTAGTTAGAAAGTTTAGGCTATAGAGGAAGGCAGGTAGGAAGCTGCTCAGCTCGCCACAAAAATATATATCTAACCAATAACTACTATTAAAATAGACCAACATCCATACATTGATGGTATTTGAATTATATTTTGGTTACGCAATATCAATTTTGACAACTAAGTTAGGGGAAAAGTGCAAACAACACCATTTTGATATTGCAAATGAACAAATTATCTCCCTATGGAAAGAAAAAAAATAGTAAATAACATCTCTGTATTTTTAAAAATACAGGAATTTACCATCTTGTGTTTTTACGGGGAGGTAAATTGCTATTATTTTTTTTAATGGAAAGAATAATTTGCTCATTTATAATATTACAGAAAGGTAAATTGTATTAAACCCCTAAATTAAACACCATCGGCATGATTCTTTATTTTTTTTTTCCCCAAAAATTCAAATTTGAAAATGTAGCTAAATATAATCAGAGTTCAAGTAATTTTGTTTTTTTGTTTTTTTATAATTTATCCTGTCCAATGCGAATAGTTTTATTTAATTATTTATTCTCCCTTTGTTCGTTTTTATTTATTCAAAATTATATTCAACTTTTATAATACTTTATTAGTCACAAATAACTTAAAAATTAAAAACCAAATTAGACACAATGTAGGGTGCAATTCTAGAACACATACCATTCCACCAAAATTAATATTTATCCTCGAAAGACTAGTTACTGATTTATTGCAAGTGGACTAAACTACCCTTATAATAATGAAGATATACATCTTCACATGCATTAAGGCGTAAAGATGTACGAGAGTGATTTAATCATAAAAATATTATTTGACTTGCAGTAAGTTTGTAATAAGTCAACTGGGGTTTAATATAGATTTTTTTTCTGATTTTCTTTTTGTTAATATTAGCAAGTTTGGTGAATTTTGACTAACGGAGGGACTTATTTATTAGACAGAAGCAAACTTCAGGGGTGCAAGATGTAATTTCTCAAATTATATGAAATTTACGTATAATTACACTAAATTTAAGGGGATGAGAGTGTAATTTATTCCTATTTTATTTTATTTTTAAAAAAATTGCTGTGGAATCTATCCGTGAATTCGACACTTGGATAGAGTCCACGACACCTTTTTTTATCTGATTTTAGATTAATTAATAATATGATATTAATGAATTTGTTATAAATTATTTGTTAAGCAATAATTATAGTAAATTAAATATGTATTAATCATAATTTTGTTATAAATATAAATATTAAGATACTTAATATTATATATTAGGTTGACGTGTCTTGATATGTTGACAAGCTATGTAATGTGTTTGTCTAGTTGTTTGATGATGTGTCTGGTTGAAAATTGACTTGTTCTTGGGCCTGCTAGTTTAGTATAAGATAATGTAGGAGGTAAGCTTGTGGGCCTTATCTCCCTACTGATGGTTAGCTGGGCTCGTAGCCAACTGGGCTGATGTGCGTTGCTTGTAGGCTTAGTTCATGAAAAGTTTAGGGGGTATCACATACTTAATTGGTTATAATTATTGATTAATAAATAATTTAAAATTAATAAATTAATATTTATATTATTATTTAATCTAAAATTAAAAAAATAAAAAAAGTGTAGTGGATAGTTTGAGTGTATTTTTTTTATAAAAAAAAAGAGTCGTGGACTCTATCCATGGATCAAAGTCGTTGATTGAGCAATTTTATTTTAAAAAATAAATAAATATGCAATTTATCCATGACTTATTTTGTTTTTGTTATAATTGAAAAAGTAGAATTGTTTATTTTATTTTTAATTATTTTAATAAAAAAGCCAGTATTGAAATATCTTTTTTTCGAACTTTTTTTATTTACGAATAAAAGTTTTGAAAAGTTGGAGGATAAATTCATTAAATATCTATGCGTGCACACAAAAACATATTTTAGCATAATTTAATAAAATTTATTTTTCATAAAGAACTCGTGTATGTTGGAATCAATAATCTATATAGAGAGAGAGAGCGTGTTGAAACAGATCAAAATGATGTAGGTAACAATTGAGAGGAAAATTGAGAGAGAATCCATGAGTTTATGGAAATTTGTGTTTTTAATAATGTGAAAATGAAGGGAAAATCCCTTTAAATACAGAGTCTAAACACCGCCATAGGCATAATTAATTCTCAGCTAATTCTAATTAATAAATTAATTAACGTGGACAATTAAAAACATAATAAACAACACTGCTAACAACTTGACTAACAAAATCGTAAGACAAAAAAAATGCGTAAAGAGGAAACACAAGTTTCCCTGTTGCTTCAAGTTGAGCTACCCCTTGTCCATCATCATAACGTTGTAACTGCAATCATCTGTAGGAGGTTTCATGGCTGTTTCTGCACGTGAATATTCAACAGCCCCCCACAAGTGGGACTGGGGCAAGAGAAACCAGTCCCCCTAGTCCCAACTTGGATACTAATGAACTGAAAAGTTTAAGAGGAAGTATCTTTGTAAAAACATCATCACTTCCAACATAGGAGGGTGCAATGAACCCTTCCTTATAAGCATAGGAGGTGGCAGTCCAGTTCAATATGTTTCGTACGCTCGTGAAAAACCAGGTTTGCCGTGATATGTAAGGCGGCTTTGTTGTCGCAGAATAGGGAAATAGGAAAAGATAAAGAGATTCCAAAACCAGTCAGAATATAAGAGACCTAGCGAAGTGCACATACAAGAGCAACCATGCTATGACATTCTGTGCTCTGCTGTCCAACAGGAAACGGTTGACTGCTTCTTCTTTTTCTAGGATATAAGTGCTGGACCAAGAAAAATGCAGAAGCCAGTTAGGGAGTGTCTGGAGTCAGTGCACATTGCCCAATCAAAGTCACAATAACCACGTAGCTCAAAAGTGTTGGAGGAAGGAAGAAACAGACCCTGAGAAGGGCATTCTTTTAGATACTTGACGACATGAAGGGTGGTAGTCCAATGATCTTCACAAGGGTGGCTGAGAAATTGGCTTAGCTGCTAAACACAATAGGACATATTAGGTCTAGTGAAGTTCAAGTACAACAGCCTGGCAACGAGTTTGCGATATGCATTAGGACGTTACATTAAAGCACCACAATCAACTGCAAGTTTGAGCCCTTGAGGAAAGGGCGTAGGGACAACTTTGGAATGAAGTAAACCAGTGTTTTTGATGATATCATGGATGTATTTAGTTTGAAGCACAAAAGTGCCAAACGAACTATGAGTAATCTTGCGGCCAAGGAAGTAACGTGCATATCCCAAATCCTTAATGGTGAATAAGTCATGTAGATATTCCTTCACCGCATGAATATCAAATAAACAAGGACCAGACAATAATATGTCATCCACATAAATGAGTAGAGCCAGGAGACCAAACTTCGTGTGCTTGGGGAACAAACAATAATCATGTGCTGACTGTGTAAACCCATAGTCCTGAAGCTTTTGTGTAAACTCAATATTCCATTGACGTGAGACCTACTTTAAACCATACAGTGACCTTTCCAATTTACATACCATCTAGGAGCTACTGCATACCCTTCTTGCGGAGTCATGTAAACATCTTCATCATGATGCCCTTGCAGAAACATGTCATTTATTTCCAACTGTTGAATTGGCCAACTATGGGCAGTAGTTATAGCAAAAAATATCTTTATAGTCACCGCTTTGGCCACCGGAGAAAAACTTTCAGTGTAGTCCACACCTTCTACCTGATTCAAATCTTTCGCAACCAAACACACCTTATACTAATTGATGCTACCATCAGCCCTCAACTTGACTTTGTACACCCATTTCCAGTCGTTTGCCTTCTTATCTGTAGGCAAGGGGGTTGATTGTTGTTTACGGTACGGTCCTGCTCCTTGGGCCTTTTTCCAACAAATGTACTCTTGCAGATATTCATTTTGGATGAGCCTCTCAGTCTCATTCTTTAGATGTCAGCACTCTTTAGTGGTGTTGCCGTAATCATTATGAAAAGGATAGAATTTGTCAGACTCAGGATGTTGAGGCTGCTCTCTTCATGATCGGGGGCGAGCTAGCAAGCTTTTTTCTTCGACTACTATGAGGGCTTGGGTTATAGGAACCGTTAAGGGGGTGTAAACTGCACTGACCCTTTCGAAGGGTGCCTTCTTGTCCCGAAAATTAGTCCGAGGCTTCTTGAAGGGGGCCTCCTCCTAAACTTCTTTCCTCTTCTCCCCATGACTCTTTTTCTTGGCAGCTTAGGTGTACTCCATGTTGATATACTTTGCTGCATGGTCCAGGAGGGCGTCGAACTTGGAAATAGGTTTTTAGCTAGGGACTTGAAGAAGTCTCCATCTAGGAGTCCTTGTGAGAAAGCACTAACCTTCACCTCTTGAGTGGTGGAGAGCATCTCCAAAGCTGCAGCATTGAATCTTTGCAGATACTCGTTCAATAGTTCATTGTCTTTTTAGCGTATGGCAAAAAGACTGAGATCCATCTTCCAAAACTTCCGACTGCTAGCGAATTAGTGCAGAAAGAGAGACTAGAATTCTTGAAAACTTCTTGTTGCTCCAACGGGTAATTGATTGAAACTTTCTTGTGCGCCTCTGGCGAAGATGGTGACAAAAACACAATAGTTGATTCCGTCCATGTACCTATGCAAAAGAACCACATTCTCAAAATGTGAGAAATGCTCTTGAGGGTCAGTCGTCCCATCATACTCAGCAATAGCGGGCGTATGACAATTCACTGGGAGTTCGTCCTCCACCAATATGTCGTGAAGGGAACACCCTGCTGCTCGTCTTTGGGGGCCTTACTATCTGGTGTTGTACATCTTAGAGACCCTTTTGGAGGCATTCCAGTTGTGCCACCATTGCCTGGGGACCTCCTAGGGAGCCACTGGAGGGAGCTCTTGTCTCTCAATCAGCTCTCAATCAGTGGGGTCCTGGATATAGGGATGTCTCCTTCCAGTAGGCCTCCTTCTACTCCTCTTCAGGGATGTTTACTTCTAAACAGGGGCTGAGCGGGCAGGAACCAGCACTATCATCTGCTCCCGAATTGCTGCTGCGACCACTTGTTGAATTGCACCCAACAAAGCTAGTAAAAGCTCTCCTTAAGTGGTGTTTCAAGAAGTGCTTCGTCTTGGAGGATTAACCAAAGGGTCCACTACTCTGGGGGTGGTATCGACGTGGCAAATCTCGCAGATCCTCCTCCAATTGGGGCTGGGGAGGCTCCTACAGCGACCTACAAAAGTTGATTGTTGTTGGGTATCTCTCAAGGCCCTTTGCTTGTTAGGGTGGCTGGGGGTTTCCATGGTAACTCATGTATTTTACTCTAACTCCCACAAACGGTGCCAATTGATGCGTGCGATTTTAGCATGGTCCAATGCGGATCGAGAGTTGCAGCAAGAAGGGCAAAGCAGTTTTCAGATTCTAGAAGGTGTCCCCAATGGGGGATGCTGTCTGTATTTATAGAGAAGGCGTCCCCCTTCGTGGGGACTCAACACCTTACCTGTATCCCGAGGAAAAGGGCAAGAAACCCATAGGTAAGGCACGATTCCATCTTATCCTTAGCTTGATCAACATGTTTTTGCTTGGGAGATGACTCCTACTCTATTAAGAGTTCTTCTAAGTCAAGGAGTCCTAAGCTTTGGGGGCGCCTCCCTTCTCCTAGGCTAGGCTTGGACGGTAAGCCCGTAGTATGGTAATCCTTAAACTAGGCTTCCCTCTTGGGCCGAGCTGGGTAGTCTTCCAACAAGCTATCCTCATCATGGGCTAGTGTGCCTGATTTGGGGTTTGAATCTTCTCTTAGGCCAAGTGTTTTTGGGCCATACATATTAATATAGATATTTAAATTTGAATTTTATATACTTAATTGGTATTTTGATATTTAATTATTATATTCTATAAATAAAGACCTATAGCCCCTTGAATAGTGAGGCTGACCTCTGTCTCTTTTAAATAAGTTAAGTAAGAGGGAGAATTGTTTCAAGAAATTAGTACAAAATTCTATTATTTATATCTTTTTTAATTCATTTGTTTTTGCAACTTGCTCAGGGTTTCTGACCTTGACATATCAATATCCTTCTTTTATCGTTGTTTTTGTTTCTTTATCTACACCTTGTAGTGGTGACTTCATGATTTAATGCTTGAGTAAGGTTTGACCTGACCTATTCTGTGATTTTGTGTAAAGTATGGCGATCATCATAATAAAGCATAACAAAACTCAAAGGTCTTGTTTAAAAGTCTCTCGCTTTTCTTTTGTTTGTCTGTTGTTTGGGGTGTGTGTGTTTATATTTCATATTCTTCTTAGTAATATGATGGCCTTCTAACTTATCTTTTTTAAGCATTAGTGATTTATCTTATCTTTTACATGCATACATGTTGCCATGTCTATGCATTTGAAGTTGGTTTGTATTTGAATGTTCTTCGACTAAATATGTGAGCAAGCTTGTGGACTTGTATAAGGGAAGTTCGGAGGAATGGTCGCAGAAGGCGATAGAGCTTGAGGGAATCATCAAGGCTTTAGAAGTAAACCTTGTTTGTAATTTATTTATTCAAATTCCCCAATGACTGAATGACACACAATACAATAATTCCTCTTATGAACATATAGTAGTTTAAGTTGAGGACCTTATCTATTTGTCTTCATGCATGGTAGCTACCAAGGGAATATGTATGAGGTGGCAACGAGGAGGAATGATACAGCTGTGTTGGTGGCTGGGACTTTGGAAACAACGAAACAGATGATGATTAAAGAAAGTAAAAAAGTCTTTGCAAAGTGATAATGGTGGTAAAAAGTTTTCTTGGCTTCCACTTTTCATTTTATTCATTAGACATATTTCCTTTTATGTGCATGTATTGTTATCTTGAAATCTTGATATCTTGATATTCATCATTTGTACCATAGTGCCAAGGTACTTTTCTTTAGATCTAGCAAGTTTGTTCTTTTGAAAAATATTCCTTGGATGGTTTTTCAGTGGTTTTCCAATTGATTTACTATTGTGGTTGTTTCTTATCCTTTTTTGTTTATATGTACTTCAGTGTGATCTCATCCAAGTAAACAATATGTCTTGCCCTTTATGGTATACCACGTTTTGTGAGACATATTTGATTGTCGGAATGTCATTATGTTTGTTTAGCATTTTGGGGTTAGACTCTTGGTTCAATTAAAATAACATGGAAGTACTCATCCAATTTTCATTTGAAGGACCCAACAAACTATTTCAAATGTAAAGAATTCCACCATTTTAAGTTTTCATTTGTCTTCTATTATATTATCAAACTACTACTTTATTTTTTGAGTTTATCGAGAATGATAGTTGGTAATTTGACGAATAAATGTGAGTTAGGAAGCATAAGATTGAGACATGAATGTGCACTTGCATTATGTGATTGTTGCTTTGAGTAAATGTGGAGTAGTTGAAGCCTAATTTCATGCATTTTGAATTGCTTTGAAATAGAGTTGGAATGTCTCTACTTCCACTCAATCATAGGAGTTATTGTGAAATCATATTTACTTAATGCCACCGGTTTTGAGTTGTTCCCTTTTTTTTTTTTTTTTTTGATGAAGTGCTTGAGTTGATATTTGCCAACGCGTGAATGTAAAGTTGGGTTTTGTTAAAAAAAAAAAAAAAAGGAAGAAAGAATAGCAAGAAAAAAGAAGACTACATCTAGTCCACTGGTTTAGGTCACTTAGTAACTGGGTAACTTCATCACAAATATTGTTATTCACGTAAAACGGTGACTAGATCCATGAGTATACGAAGCACTTTAGGTAAAACGTTTTTTGGTTGAGTAACCAGGTGCCTTCACCACAAGTGTTGTCATCCGCGTCAAAAGACCGAAATACGACGTTTTTGGGTTGAGTAACCCGGGTGCCTTCACCACAAGTGTTGTCATTAGCGTCAAAAGACTAAAGTATGGCCTAAAGAACATAAGTCACGGGCAAAAATAAAGAAAAAAAGAAAGGAAATAAAAGCCGTGACAATAGAAGGGGAAGAAAAAAGGAAAAAAAAAAATCATTAGTGGCCAAAGAAAAGAAAGAACAAAAGTCGTCCCAACTTAGGCAGCAAGTAAAATTATTAATTTTTAAAAAAAGGTAGAAAGGGGTATATGCAAGCATTATTCACACAAATGAATAATATGATTCCACGAATTTTTACTGAATCAGTATATAAAATTACACATCTTAATTGAAATATATCACTTGCATAAATTTATTTCATTTAATAAAATTATTCTTTTAATTTGAAATTTTTATTTATTATATTTAAATTTTACCTAATGGTGGAAGAGTGTCAAAGTAATATTTATGAAACGAACAATATCACCTCATATATTTCTATATATTTTTACTAAATTTAAAATTATTTTATTAATCTTATTGAATCTGTGTGTATCTCTTAAAATTAATATTAAATACAAGAATATTAAATTGCGATACTTTATAATAGTTAGAAACTCTGATGAAGTATGTAATGAGCTTGAGGTGTTTGTCAAATGTTGACTTTATTAGTTATCTTATCGAGATAAATATGAGTTTGTTAGGGTAATTAAATGTGATTATGGAGGAGGAGCCACATTTGGGTGATATCAAAGCAGGTCTATATTTATAGGGTTATATGTTGATTTTGAGATGTGTCTAACGATTAAATTACTTAATTTAGGATGGTTTCCCATGATGTACATGCTGACCCAATATATAATATGACCCCATGTATTTTTACTGAATCATTATATAATATTTCACATCTTAATTGAAATACTAAATGAAAATCAGGTTATAACACTCGCACAAATTATATTTGTTTAATTTTTTATTTTTATTTGTATGTAAATTTTTACGAAAAGATAGAAGGGTGGTCAAAGTAATATTTATGGGAATAAAAAATATCACCTCATATATTTTTATATTATTTTTACCAAATCTAAATTATTTATTAATCTTCTTCTTGAATCTGTGTGTAATTTACCCCTCTTAAAATTAGAATATTAAATTATTAATTAATAAATTAAAAAAATAGTTAAATTAAAAAATTGTCAAGTAAAATTATAAATCTTTTATTTATATTTATAACTTAATGTTTAAAAGATTAATTTTTTATTTTTTTATTATTTATACTAATTTAAATTCTCATTATTAATTTATAAATAAAAACAAAAATTTATAAATTCATGTAAAATTTTCAATTTAAATTTTCAACTATTGGTAAATTTTACAATTTAATAACAATTTTTTATTAATAGATTAAATAAAAATTTATTTAAAATTTTAATAACAAATTAATAAAATAATTTAAATTATAATTCGTATTTTGATAAAAAAAAATCTATTATTCATTCCCATAAATACATCCCCTTCCTAATAAGTATTTAATTTAATACATGTGATCATTCTATAATTTAAATTAACTCCATATTTATACAGACTCAATAAAAATTTAAATTAGGATAAATAATATATATTTATAAATGATAATATTATGTTCTTTAAAATCAAAACAACACAATAACAATCCATTTATAAATAAATGCATTTATACTAAATTGTTGTTATTAGATAACTACAATAGTAATAAATATTTTATTTTGATTATGAAGAATTGAGGATTAAGGAACCGAGTAGACAAAGCGTAAAATTAAAATATATAATCTATTCAGCTCAAGCCGTTAACCGAATTATTCACCCCCTATGTCCTATTATGCATTTCTCAAAGCTCCCCATGCATAATTCATTCCCATAAATATGCCCCATCTATCTTATAAATATTTAGTTATAAAAAAATAATATAATTACTAATTTTATTTTAAATAATTAATACACTGTCTTCATTCCCTGCCAAGTATTATTACGTGGCTACAAGGCTGTTGTTAAAAAGTGGTAAAATCGAGAAGCTTCAAGCTCAGTCCAAGCTCGCAAAGCATAGTGTATACCGCAAGAACATATTAATTCTCAATTTACATGAATTTTAATTAACAAGGCATGTATCAGAATGAGTTATAAAAGGCAAGGCAAGTCACTTTTTTTCGGATGTCATTCCAATTATGAGAAACAAGGCGAGTCACTTTTTCCAAGATGTCGGTTCAATTATGAGTTATAGAAGCCTATTTTGGAAGGTGCCTGCCAAATGGCAGAGCCCATGGTCTCTCTCCAGGTCGAAAGACTCTAACGTACACCCTAAGAAACAGCACAATCAATGCTAGATGAGTTTTTAACATCTATACAATCATCCAAGCACATCAATTCCAGTTCCGCTGATAAAGAGGAACATTAACATTTTCATCATTTTGCTAAATCTAAACAGTATCTCTTTCTACAGAGAAGTGAATTTAAGCAGTTAAGCTTAACTCCACATCAGTGTTTGGGATGAAAATAATGCTTGTAAGCTGACTCTCAAATTGACAAAGAAGAAAAGTAATATTTTATACCTAAAAGCTTCTCTTGATCCATAGTGAAATATTTATTAGCAACACAAATAAAGAGGCATACAACAGACATGTTATGTCCGTACTATACATTAAGCCACAAAGAACTGAATTGACTCTTAGAACTTCTAATTGTGATGTGTCAACTCTCACCTACCTCACACTCCCATCTTATAAGAGTTGTTTTGTTATCATCTGTATATGTGAAAAATATATTAACTATCTACTCCAGGAAGTAGAATCATCATAAGGCAATGCCATTTCAAAAAATGCTGGAGGCCCATATGTTCACATACTTGTAGAGATGTTCAGTTAACACTCGAAAAGCAAAATCGCAAATTAGAAACTGCAAACAAGATATTTGTGTAGAGAGAAGAAGAAACATACTGACCCTTATAACAAAATGCATAAAGGAGCTATTAAACAAAAATAAAAGGATTACCTCCATTTTGATACTGGAACTAACTCTGAGTAGATCAATCAGCGCAACAAAAGCATTTAACTTCTCTTCCATGCTGAAATCTGGATATTCACTCTCCATTAGGCCTAACAACCACACTTCTCCTGGATTGCTCTCATCAACTTGATTGTATACTCAGCACTTTTGTGTTAGATTTACTAGCGTCAATTTTTTATGGACTGCAAACCAAAAACTCATACTCAGAATCATTTGCATCGTTCCACCAAGACTTCAGAAATGTCATCCATGCTCCAAAAGTCTACAGGATCACATAGAAAATTATAGCATCCTTTGGCAGCAGCACAAATGCATAATAGAGACCAAGAAGTCTACAGAATCACATAGAAAATTATCGCATCCTTTGTCAGCAGCACAAATGCGTAATAGAGACCAAGATGATAAGATCTTTTCTAGAGCTGAAGTGATCAAATTCTCTAGGTCACAGAGTGTATCCACGAGGTTCAACTCAAAAATTCATGGCAAAAGAATACTCCCAACAAGTAAAAGCCAATAATATCTGAAATTGCTAGTTGGTTCCCAATAAATGTAAGCTAACAATTAACATAGAAACCACAAACTCACCAATGAAGATTTTGCCAACTTTTTCATCCCACTATTTCCTTGTGTTGTTCTCCCTTCAATTTAGAGGACTTAGGCCATACTTCTCCAAAAGATTGACTCCCTAGAAAACAAAACAAGGAGGATTAACAAATATTCCACAAGAAAATTCGACTATGATGATGTCTTGGTTAATGTTATTATGGCAGACAAAGTTTCTACCAGCAGTCGTTCTCGCTAAACTGGGAAAAGCAAATAAACATGTAGTACTTTAATAGTATAACAAAAGAATAAATAAAAAGGGTAAACAATTGGTGCCCTTTGGTTCAACATATTTTAACTGAAAGTACTACCTTATCTTGTCCTCAAGCAAAAGTCTCCACCATAGGAATGTCTTGCCACTGCTGCCATAATCACATGGATCACAGGGGATGCTACAGTCTCAGCACTCCTAGAAAGTGGAACATGGGCTTGGCCAGCAACAACTGCATGATACTCTGACTTTCTTTCGCTCAGTGCTCGACTCAGATGAAGAATCATATTCGAGGTTTTGACCCAACACACATGCTTTGGCACATAGAACGAATCTGATCTGCAGGTATTGGCATATCAGAAGGACCATGTTTCTTTCTTACCAAACCTGCAAATGATCACACCAAAGTATAAATCATAAGTTACTGTCATATTTTCAACATAAATAGATTAAAAAAGAAAAGAACACTACAAGTTCTCCATGCACTACATCCAAAAGTGAATGTTGCACCAGAAAATCACCATGAGCAAACTAGGCTTACCAATACTAATATTCTGCAAAGAGAATGTATAATTAGACTTTGGAGCTTAGTTACTCAAACCAAGAGTCATTTAGTTGCTCACACCACAAACTTTGAAGCTTTGGGATGGTTGCATAGCCAACACTTCATTTTCAGCATATGGGCATACAACAGTCATAGAATTTCTATGAAAAGTAGAAGAGTAGTTAATACTTGTTACATGAGATAAACCTAATCCTGACACCATGGATGCAGCACTACCACATTTGCCCAAGCAAATATTCATTGAAATATGAACTTCGAATTAGTTAAGGAAAAGTAGCCAATATGTTACAAGAAAAGGAATGCCTATACAATTGTAAATTTTCAATAGACCATTTTATGAGTAAAACAGGGAGAAAATACCTAAACCAAGGTTTATGTTGGGAGACTTTGCATGTCTGATGTGATCGTGGTCATCATCACTAGCACCCCAATAATTAAATGTGCTGCAATCGGCTAATAATAGATAATGAGCAGTTGCTTCAATAGCAGCACAAGCAAAACACAAAATCCCACAAATGGCAAATGAAAATAGTCCTTGCTCATGTTCAGAACCTCTCTTTGTTTCAGTATATACCAGCCATGCTTAAGGAGCCATAGACGGAACCTCACTGCACATCAATGAAACTTCATCACCAACATTATAGCATGCAACTTTGAACTCAAGATCAGGAGTGCAAATTCGATTTCTATCCTCATACTGTCATACATTTATACATTATTTTCATCTCATGAATCCATTCATCTGAAATAAATAAAATAACTACATATTACAAGCATGTAAATATATATATGGAATTAATATCTTTACTAATTATATTAAAAATATTAGTTAGCATATTCTAAACTAAACCATAGACTATAATTAAACAAATTTTTAAGTAGAAAGTAACTGTAAAGAAAATATCAGGAACAATAAAAGAACATAAAAGTAGTATATAAAGGGGCACAAGACGACACACAACATTAATCATAAGACATGCTAGCTTTGAACAAAAATCCACTCATCATAATAACACAAGAGTTAAACCACACTCCTCAACTTCCATCTGTGACGTGTAAAAAACTAATCACCTACCTTACACACCCACTCCCATCCTCTAGGAAATTGGGGTAACTTAACATAATTAAAGTATGCAATAAAATCTTTCCCAATCACTCGAATAAGCATGCATAGGAGCTTTTTAATATATCTTATTCCCCCACACCGAAACCATGACTACCCTCAAGCATGTCTCAATTCAAATACACAAATTATCCAAGTAGCAATTCTCAAATTTCCTTTCCTGTCACTCAAGTATATCCCCTATACTAATAAGACTTAATAGTATAAGAAGAGCCAACAATATTGAGACAAGCACTTGCAGTACAACATACAATATTCAACACACAAGTATCCCATTGACTTCATCAAAATAAAATGAAACAAGTCTCAACACTCTCACAAAGGTATCATTGTAATCACTCCACTCATAAAGTGTTTAAGAATTTGGGTTCCACTAAAATCAATACATAGAATGCCATTACCATAGGCTTGCTTGTGAATCAAATCTCCTCCACCAACGAAATGAAAATTAATACATGAATCAAAGGGTCTTCCCAAGGGTTGTAAGGGGGCTTAGGACAAGGTGTGGCAAAAGATAGGCCGAATTGTAGCTTATGAATTCAAAGGAGCGACGCGGACCTAGTTGCTTCTCCTTCCAACTTCATTGCCATTCAACTCGATTCAAGTAATTTGAACAATCAAACACCTCCAATTTTTTCATTTTCTTCTTCTGTTTCTCTTCCTTTTTTTTTTTTCTCAATCTTTTCTTTCATTTTTTCTTCTTTTTTTTCTCAATCATTTCTTCTTTCCTTTCTTTTTTTCTTTTTTTTTCCTCAATATTTTCTTCTTTCCTTTCTTTTTTTCTTCTTTTTATTCTTCTTCCTCTTCTCCTTTTTCTTCGTCTCTTTGTTCTTTCTGTTTCATCATTTGTTTTTCATTTCCTTGTTCCGTTTCTTTTTTTCTTTTCCTTAGGGATAGCAGTGCATTCCTTGTTATTCACTCATTTTCATGTCAATTTATAAGAAACCAAGCGAACACCACGCCCTTGAATGGGTTCAAAAATGACTTTAGGAAATAACCAAAACATGGGATAATTCAGCTTATTACGTGGTTTAATCGAGAAAGAAAAGCCAAGGCTCAGATGAGTTTTTCTATTGGTGAATTCAAGGTAGGCTCTTTTGAGGTAATGGGGTATTCCTAAGTGCCCTTATCACTTTCACGCTCTTACAAGAGGGTATTCCTAAGTGCCCTTATCACTTTCATGCACCAATCTTACAAGAATGCGGACTCAAAATGTATTACACAAGCAAGTTCTAGAATGGACACACTAAGTTTGATGCCCTCGATCAAAAGAAATGTAGAACTGTTCAAATGAAAGTGCTTTGGTCCAAAAGCTCACACAAAGGCTTTTGTGTTGATTCTTGAACATTGTTCATTTGATGCAGTCAATGGAACACACTTCACACAATTTTTTTTTTATATGCCACTAGTGCTAGTCTCCTCTACTTATCTCGACTTATACCAAAAATTCCTATTAATCTAAGGGATAACACAAGACAACAATCAGAAAATTCAAGTGCTACCACAAGATAATTCGCATATCTCTCTCAAGACACTAACTTCCTTCACAAGTTTCGGTGTTCACTAAAAATTGTCAAACCCCAAATAAAAATTTTTAATGCCCACACATCCACATTCCAACACATTAATTCCCGACTAATCTAATTCAATTGTCACATTGAATATTGGGCTCCAATCTCTTGTTACTTTATTACAAGAAAGATTGTTTGGCAAGTCACTCTAATCCAATAGGAGTAATATGTCATCATACATAGAGCATAAGGAATAATAAATCAAAGTCTTGGAAGTTCCAAGTAATATCTTCCTTTATTTTTCTGAAACAAGTCTTTCATAATTAAGTTCTACAGAGACTTGCACCTAATTCAATTGAGCTAAAACAAACATAACAAAGATAAATTTAAGCATAAATCTTACCTTGTGGTCGAGAACATCAGTCAGGAACTCAATCATCGACTTGCAAATAGTGTGGCAGAGTGTTATGCACCCAAATATAATAGAAGGAATGAAAAAATCTCTAACAAGCCATTTAAAAAGGAACGGAAAAAAGAAGAAAAAGATTTTTCAGACTACCAGATGCATATACAAGCATAGTAAACAGACTTTCATCGACACATTGGAGAATATTGATAGAAAGTTCTAAACATACACGAAATTGTTGCCACCCTTCTTATAAATTTTCCACCCGTTGGAAGGTGAACTAGCGTACAGGAACTGGACATACTTGTATAAAATCCTTTAGGCACATAAAGATGATTAAAATAAGGTAATCATCCAAAGTTTTCATCCCATGTCAACCATAAATAACCTTGAGGTTGTTTGCATAAATAAGAATGCATAGAAACATTAAAATATATCTTATTAGACTCCCCCCACACCGAAACCATGCTTGCCCTCAAGCATGTACCACTCCAAATACACGAATTATCCAAGTAGCAATTCTCAAATTTCCTTTCATGTCAGTCAAGCATATCCCCTAAACTACTAGGACTTAATAGTTTAAGAAAAGATAAGCAATATTGAGAATAAGCACTAGTAACGGTGTAGCACAACATTCAATATACAGATATCCCATTGACTTTATCAAAAATAAAATGAAACAAGTCTCAACACTCTCAGAAGGGTAATCACTCAAAGTGTTTAAGAATTTGGAATTGACTTTATCAAAATCAAATTAAACAAGTCTCAAAACTCTCAGAAGGATGACACAATAATCACTCAATATGTTTAAGAATTTGGATTCCACTCAAATCAATTAATAGAATGTCATTACCATAGGCTTGCTTGTGAATCAAATCCCCACCATCATGAAATAAGAATTAATGCATGAATCAAAGGGTCTTTCATGGGTTGTAATGGGGTTTAGGAAAAGGTGTGACAAAGAATAGGTCGAATGGCTTATGAAGTCAAAGTGATGTTAACCTAGTTGCTTATACTTCCGAGCTCATTTTCCTTCAACTCAATTCAAGTGCTTTGAACAATCAAACTGCTGAATTTTTTTTTTCCTCTTAATCTTTCCTCTTTCTTTTCTTTTTTTCCCTTTTTTTTCCCTTTTTTTCCTTTCTATTTCATCATTTTTCTCATCTTTTTTTCTTTTCTTCTCTTTTTTTGTTTCATTTCCTCATCTCTTTTTTTTCCCTTTTCCTTGGGACTAGCAATGCATCGTTGGGTGCAACTTGAATCATTACATTCACTTGTTTTCATGTCAATTTATAAGCAACCAAGCGAACACCATGCCCTTGAATGGGTTCAAAAATGACTTTAGGAAATGACCAAAAAAGGGATAATTCAGCTTATAAACCGAGAAAAGAAAAGCCAAGGCTCAAATGAGTTTTTCTATTGGTGAATTCAAGGTAGGCTCTTTTCAGGTCAATGGGTTATTCCTAAATGCCCTTATCACTTTCATACACCAATTTTACAAGAATGTGGTCTCAAAATGTATTACACAAGCAAGTTTTAGAATGACATACTACATTTGATGCCCTCAATCAAAAGAAAAGCCAAGGCTCAAATGAGTTTTTCTATTGGTGAATTCAAGGTAGGCTCTTTTCAGGTCAATGGGTTATTCCTAAATGCCCTTATCACTTTCATACACCAATTTTACAAGAATGTGGTCTCAAAATGTATTACACAAGCAAGTTTTAGAATGACATACTACATTTGATGCCCTCAATCAAAAGAAATGAAGAAGCACTATTTAAATGGAAGTGCTTTGGTTCAAAAGCTCACACAAAGGGCTTTTGTGTTGATTCTTGAACATTGTTCATTTGATGCAGTCAATGGAATGCAGTTCACACCATTTTTTTTTTTGTTTCTTTTGTATGCCACTAGTGCTAATTTCTCCTACTTATCTCGACTTATACCAAAAATTCCTATTAATCTAAGGAATATTACAAGCAACAATCTGAAAATTCGAATGCTACCATGGGATAATTCAGATATTTTTCTCAAGACACTATTTGTTTCACAAGTTTTGGTGTTCAATAAAAATGTCAACCCCCAAGTAAAAATTTTGAATCCCCACACATCTACATTCCAAATATTAATTCAAATTTCAACAACACAACCAATTTCGCAAGAATCGTGCCACAATGATTATCAAACCACCTCCCAGAAAATCAATCACAAAAGCACAAAGCACAACATTGAACATACCCCCGCTCCCAAGAATATACATTGTCCTCAACATATGCACACAAACCCACTGAAACAAGGGAACAAAAAGTAAGAAAAAGATAACGTCCCTGAAATTTGGGATTGTCAAGGTCTTCCAGACAAAAGGTGGTGGAAGTGGAGGCAACAACAGTGCAGGGGGTTGTGCTGGAAGAGTACAACAAGAAAAATGCAAAAATTTAGTTCCAGCTAAACATCATCATCATAAATTCAAAAGAACTTCTGAGCTGAATTTATAAGTATAATTGAAATATCAAAAACAAGACTTTTCTTCTTATTTGTTTTTAAGCTCATTATTTCAGTAAGCAGTAGTACCTGAAATGCAGTAACAAAAAGGGAGCCATCAGAGGAAAATTGTGAAGCATAAGCCGTCATGGACATCTGATCCACAAACCACAGACTATTACAGGCAGATATATACTCAGAACATGAAGACAATCTCTTGATGAGAACCTTCCTCTTCCTCAAAGATTTGCTGCTCGACTTGCCAGCATTTTTGTAGTTGAAACGGGAAACTGATGTCTCCCTGGAAGAAGTCTGCTCAAATTCTCATGTGGCCCTGATTGTAGCTTTGTTAGCTGAGCAATATCATGGTCTGAAAAATCCAACTTTCTATCGAACCAAGGGCTCCCACCAGTCTCCTCAGTTGAACTATCATCTTCAGATTCTATCTCTAACTTACTAAAAGCATACCCCATATTTCTATCCACAGTATATTCAGCTACAAACAACATTTTAAACACTCCTCATATAGGTGATCCTTCATACCATTCGCAGCAGAATTTAGTCATGCCAAATCAGCAAAACACTGTAAATTGGGAGGCCCAAAAGTTATTTCACTTACTATGTATGTACACAGAATAATCAGAATCCACACATATGCTGACACGTGACAGTCCCTGCAAGCTAGAATCATGTTTACTAATTTTTTGAAACAACATTACCCTTAGCTAGTTCAACCCATCTACAAATTAGTATTATTGTTTGTTATTATTACTATTCCAGAAAAATGCAGGAAAAGAAGATGCACATGATCATCCACAGTCTACTTTATCTTCGTGTTACTTCTTCCCTTGGTGCATGTCAGGGATGGAACTATATAAGCTCTTGCAGAAAGAAAGCAACAGTACAAAAACAACTTAAGTACGAGGACAATTTATTGGAATTTTTATCATATGCTCAAATAAAGATATAAAATTGATGGTCCGTTAAGTATCCTATATACAAAAGAGACCTAGATTCTGGGTTCGGACAACATTTAATTTATATAATAATATTCTTAAGATGATTAATTTAACATTTTCTTGTTCTTAGAAAAGAATAAAAATGTAGAGATATAATGGTAGTGCCTGTTATTTATTGAATAATAATTTAAAAAATATATTGATTATAATAATTTCAAAACACAATCTCCAGAAAATAAATTAAACTAATAATTGTATATATACATACATATACTTAAGAATAAAAAAAAAAGTGATGTAGAAACATAATGGTTACTGCTTGTTATTTATTGAATATAATAATTTATTTTTTTTCCAAAAATAAACTAAAGTATTAATTGCATTACATACATATGTATATACATGTATATTTGTAGATGTATATTGTAAAAAAAATGGACAAATAGAGAATAAAAAGTAAATTTTGTTTTAAAGTTTGCTTTCTCATACTTATGATAGAACATTTTTAATGGAAGAAACTTTTGGTACGCCATAAATATTAACCACTAAACTAAATACATATTATTAATTAGAAAATAAAATAAAATTATGATATACTATTTAATTGGGAGTTATAGAAAACATATTATGTCAATAATATGAATTAATCTATCGTTATTTACATCAATTATATAATTACAATAATAAGTCTTGCCACCTTTTATATCAGAATAATCTATTAAGAAATTAAGTATAAACCCAATAAAATGTAAGATGAACTTTCAATGTAGGAAATTTAACAATGAAAATATACGCAATACTGTTGAGTTGATTATCAAACTTTTAGTAAGTACATAATTTCTTTTCCTTCAAGAACAATGTCATATGTATAATTTATGCTCCGTAATTTTTTCAATCTCAATAAAACTTAGGTTAGAGTATTTTCATTTAATGATGTCTTATCTTTTCTATACATCTTTTATATTGCATAAATAATATTAAATTTGACCATTAATAACATATTAACTTTACTTGTTATTATAAATTGCGAACATACTATCAATTTAATATTAACTTTTATTTTTATATATCATGTTGTTTTTCAAACCAAATTGTAAGAAATACATTTTACATTTGGACTGAAAATGAGATTTGATCTATCCAATGAGAAGGTCAAAGGAACACTTAAGACAAGAATTTTGATTAGTTCGTAACAATCATTTCTCTATACCAAATTTGGAGGGTAAAAAAGTAATAAGAAAATTACAAAGATTATTTTACATAATACTAAAATATACTTAAATATGAAATATATGATAGATACAACATGAGAGCCTCCTATTTAATGAAGAAAAATAGATTTTTTAATTAATATTTAGAATATCAAAATTATACTCTGAGACTCATTCCTTAATTTTCCACAACTCTCCAATGCACAATAAATCATTTTTACCTCCTTTCTTGATTGTATTTATTAGGAATAAAATAATATATTTAAATTCGTCACCTCTCCAAGAAAATGTATATATCATAGATTTACAGAGATGAAATCAAACAAGGTGTAAAGATTGAATAAAGAGAGGAGATTGAAATTTTCTTGATATCCCACCCGTCTTTACTCTCATTTGTAAAAACCCTTCCCACCATCAAACCGTTTCACCTTCATTTCCCCTTTCCTCCCTCTCTTTATTTCTCAACCCCGAAAGATAGAAGGAATGCAGAGGCAAAAGAAGGGTTCCACTGCAAAAAACCCTTAAAAACAGAGAGGAAAGATCAACAGAGGGGTTAGGGTTTAGTACCACTGGCAGAGGGTGATGTGAAAAAGGAGAATGTTAAGTGGTCTCATTTGGGTTTATTACTCTGATTGATGGAAGCGAAGATGTGTTCGTTCACCAATCAGCACACCCAGAAGAAGCAGCAATGGAGGTGGGTGCAACACAAAATTCCAAGAAAGAAAACCCCACTTGTAAAAACCCTCAAAACTACTCTTCTTTCCCACCATTTTACTCGAGCCCACCGTCAATCCACACTCACATGTTTCCACCTCCCACCATTTTACTCGAGCCCACCGTCAATCCACACTCACATGTTTCCACCTCTCGATTTTTTATTTCTTTTATTCAAGGTTTGCAGAGCAGTAGAGAAGAAAGCGCAAGAAAAAGGGAAAAGAAATTAAGTTGGAAACTTCTCTCTTCTCTCTATTTGTATCTCTGTAAGTGTCGTTCTTAGCTCCTAATTTTTTTATATTTCTGCAATTGTTTAACTTTTATGGTGTCACTTAGCTTGAAATTTTTGGGGGATGTGTACATTTGTTAATCTGGGATTGCTTGTGATTAATTTGTGGGTTTTTTGGTTGAATCTTGATTTTCTTTGGCATGAGGAATGAAACTTTTGATAAGAAAAAAAGGAGGAAAGTGATATCTGTTATGGGTTGTGTCTTAAAGTTAGTTCAGCGAATGTTTATTCATTTGAAATTGTGAAATCACTTTAAATGACCTTTGTTTACTCATTAATTAGGAACCAACCCACCCTCCTTATATATGCTTCTTTTGTTTGCAACTCTTCTTTTACTATATTAGTCATGGCAAATTTTGGCTGTCAAAATTTCCTTGGTCCGCATCTTTATTTAAATAATTGATCAATTTTCTGGAATCTGTGTCCAGATATGGAAGGCTAAGGAGTGTCTGAATATTATTTCTAGCAGCAGAAATGTCAGGCTAAAAGCTGACATCATTGATGCTATTACTATTAGCTTCCAAATCTTGGAGTCAACCTTCTCCCTATGGAATTTAGGCAAATAAAAGATCCTATGGAAATCATTAAGTTGGCAATTACAAATCAAACTGGAGCTTATCTAAATGTTGAAGAACTTATTTGATCAATTATTTGGGATGGATGATCAAGAATTTGAATCCGAATGCCAGGAGCCTAACTAACCATCACTGAGTCTACCTATACTGTTTGTTGCATAGTTATGGCATTGAGTGCAAGAATCTTGGCCAAAGGAGGGAGCTGTTGCTGACTAAGTTTCAAGAGAAGCACAAAACACTAAGTTCAGGTGATTTTTCTTGTTAGATAAAGCCTTGCAGCTTTTATCTATCTTCAATAGAAGTTACTATTTCCAAATGTGGTTTGCTAGGAATTTTTATTGTTCATTGACATGCTTTTCTTTTGAAACTTGCTGCGCTTATGTTGTTTCAAACCCAGATAAATGCCCTAAAGAACCTGAAGCCCAACCAACATTCTGGAATAAGTGGAAACTCAAAATTAGAACAACAGAAGCATGTAGCAGATAAATCAAGGGTATTGGAGAACTTCATTCCTGTATCTATGATCAGCCACACCAAAACCCTTGTATTGTATTTGCCCTCTAAAATAATGCAACTTGCATTTATTTTATGTGAAAGAATTTTAAACAATCTTAGTCTGAATAAGTTATGTTAAGTTTTTTTTCTAATTCTAGAAAAAAAATGTGAAGCTTTATAATCAAAGTATCAATGGAGAAGCTATTAATTTGTGATTCTATTAGAGAATTGAAGTCTAGAGTAAACTGAGTTGAACATTATTAGATTTCCTAGTTGGACCTCTTATTATTAGTATTCTTGTCGTTTCTATTGTTATTTATTATCATCGGTAGGTGAAGGTTTGTAGAAGATTGGGTTACCAAAACAAAAAATAGATAACTGGAGATTTGTTCCTTAAAATGCCACGTTAAATATCTTGTGTTTAATAAAGAAAATCTACTTTATGTAGTAGTGCAAATGGTTTCTATCTTCCAGGTAATACTATGATTTCAATCAGAAAATTGAAGGTGTTGAAGTGTGGCTATTTGAGATGTATGATCAAGAATTTGAATCTGAATGCCAGCAGCTTAACTTATCATCACTGAGTCTACCTATGTTACCTAGACTTACTTAAGTGTTTGAGTCCAGAGGTCAAAGCAGTGACTGAAGAAGCTTTGCAATCATTTGTGTACCATGAAATTTTGGCAAGTTTTCTAAACTCATTGCTCTTTTGCTACATTGTAGTTGCAATTTCTGGTGCGCTAGTACCCATAATATTCTTATATTTAAAGATTGGATACTTAGAAATCTGCAAAAAGCGTGGTTTCACAAGCTATTATATGTGGGCTTGCCCTTTGTTGTAAGGGGAAGGTTACATTTTGTATTGCCACCCACAAATTCAGAAGACATCAAAATCATGTATACTTGGGGAGTGGTAAGTTTGGTGGTTGTTTGATTATGGACTGTAGATTGCGAGTTGTGAGGTAATTTGTCCCACTATTTTACTTGAATTATTGTCTTAGTTTCAATTACTTGTCCATGCTAAGAAAATCTGCAAGGGAAAATATTGAAATTGACTCACAAAAAAGATGACGGAAAGAGCTCTGAAGGCATCTGGCCAAACTGATCTTTCTAACAATGCATCAAAGCATCTGCTGTTCATGCACAAAGTAATTTTGTTGTCAAAATTGCGAAGTTTGCTTGTCCTTTTCAGTGTTGTAAGCAAGGATTCGTTTTACTTTAGCATCTATCAAATTTTGATATTGTTGTCATTGTCCTACTATATCACAATTTTATGTGCATTTACCTATGTATACAATTTCAGTTTATTATGTCGTGTCCTACGCCTTTATTTCATTCTTTGTGCGACTCTTTTCCTCACACGGATGAAGAAGAATTGTGGCTGCTGCTCCTGTTTCTTGGTTCTCAAACTTACTGTGTTTATATAGCTGGGTGGAACAATATTTTCTAGTGAAGGAAAGCTTCATCATAGTGCACATACAGCTTGCATGCACTGCTGCTGCTGCATTCTGATGGTTGCTGGAAATCGTTAGCTTTGCAGACAATGCAAATTTTTTAGCTATGGACAAGTAAGGATTCTCCTGTGTTCATAGTAAATCCTCTCCATGTTTATTTCATTTTCCTAAATACTATTCTATTTTTAGTTTTGGTGATTTAGTGGTGCTATCGGGCTTTCATGCTATTCGTAGATGTTTTGGATAGCCAAAAGAAGAAACAAAAGATGAGAAGGAATGTTGGGGTTTTGGTGTGTTAACCCTCATTTCTTCTTTCTTAACCAACCTTCTCCCCTTCATGGTTGGGGACAGGGGCACTTCAGGAAATAGTACTGCTTATTGAGTATAATAAACAACAATTAACTGGAGGATGTGACAGAAGCGGAATAAGTTGGTTGAAATATGCCATGTGATATAATTTCATGTATCCTTTAGATTTTTTATTTTCTTGCATTGCTTGTGCAGCATTGTAAGTTGAATGTTTCTGCGAGCTAGCTAATATGAGAAAGGGAAATTAGGGGAGAGAATTGAAGGTGCAGAGCTTGAATAATTGAAACGGTTGCTTGTTAAACGTTTAGTAGTTAGCTGCAACACGATTAACATTTTGCTCTAATGGGTCGGTGTTTATACATGTGGAACAATAAGACTTTGATCAATTATGAATTCTGATGTTAGCTTAGTTTATTGGTACTTTATTTCTCTTAAACGCAAAATTCTGCATTGGTTCTTCTTTATGTTGTATATAGATTTTCCTTTTCTTCTAGTATAATTACGGCTCTTAAGAATGAAAGAGAAGTTATAAATAGTGCCTTCAACAGTTTCTGTTCATATGATCTGATGTTAAGTATGATCTGTGTGCAGCGGCTGGCCATAATTGTTATATTTCAGCACTTTTTGCCATCTTTTTTTTTACACTTTTCTTTGCTGCAGTTGATACTACTATTTAAAGATAATTTGTTGCTTGAAAATTACGTTTTATGAAATTCTTCCAAGTTAGCTGATCAAAAGTTGATGGATAAAGTGGCGTTCCATTCTCTAGAACATGGAATGAAAAATATGGCTGTGACTTATGATGCGAACTTTCATGTGATCATTTGCAAGGCTGCTAAGAAAGAAACATGGTCCTTTTGATGTGCCAATATACGCGGATCATATTCGATATGTGCCAAAGCATGTGTGCTGGGTCAAAAGCTTGAATATGAAGTCTTTAGAGCACGGCCTCCTCTTTGGTAGATTACTTTTGCTGGATAAACTATGTATTCATTATCACAAATATAAAGAGATATTATTTGAAGTTGATGTTGAAACTCAATTATCATGTAGGAATGTGGTGCTTCAAAATGAGGCTGCTAATGCTGATGAAGATCTTGAGCATTTTGAAGGTTGTGAGTTTATTCCAACTACATATAGCGGGATTTTGAGAAGCATGGGTGCTTGAGTTTTACATTTAAAATCCAAAAAAAGGCATTGCAAAATTTGATCATTACTTTGCATGAACACTATATAAGAATTATATTGAGATAAGCAACTGGTACCTTTATGCAGATATGCTCTTAGTTTTATTTTAGTGTCACAGGTTAGTCATTGTTTCATATGTATACTTACTACTATACTTCCTCAATTTCATGAGCAATGCAATGCAGATAAAGTAGGCTGGTGGAGCTCATGGCACTTGCCTCACATGTCCACCCCTTGATAGTTGCAGCCATATCGAAATAATTTTCATGATTATTGTTTGTGAGGTGCATGAAGTTTGCTGCATTTTTTATCTTTGGTTTGCGATTAATAGGTATGTTTCGCAATTCTTACATGTATATAAGATTTTCTATGCTCGAATTTATCTTTTCTTTAGTTTCTTTAGCTCATTGTTTCTCATTAATACATTTTGACATTTGAATTAGATCATAAAGAGGCACAATCTCTGTAGACCGTAGTTATGAAAGAGTTGTTTCAGAAAATAAAGGAAGATTTGACTAGGAACTTCCAAAACTTTGATTTATTGTTGCTGCTTGTGCTCTCTTTGTATTATGACATGTTACTCGTATTGGATTAGAGTGACTTGACAAACAATCTTTCTTTTAATAAAGTAAAAGAGATTGGAGCCCAATGTTCATTGTGACAATTGAATTAGATTAATCGGGGAATTAATGTGTTGGAATGTGTGATGTGTGGGGACTAAAAAAATTTATTTGGGGGGTTGACAATTTTTATTGAACACTGAAACTTGTGAAGGATGTTAGTGTCTTGAGAAAAATATGCGAATTATCCTATAGTAGCACTTGAATTTTTGATTGTTGTCTTGTGATTTCCCTTATATTAATAAGAATTTCTGGTATAAGTCGAGTAAGTAGGAGAAACTAGCACTGGTGGCATGTAAAAAAAAAAAGTTGTGTGAAGTGTGTTCCATTGATCGCATCAAATGAACAATGTTCAAGAATCAACACAAAAGCCTTTATGTGAGCTTTCGGATCAAAGCACTTTTATTTAAATAGTGCTCCTATATTTCTTTTGATTGAGGGCATCAAACTTAGTGTGTCATTCTAGAACTTGCTTGTGTAATACATTTTGAGTTCACATTCTTGTAAGATTGGTGCATGAAAGTGATAAGGGCACTTAGGAATACCCCATTACCTCAAAACACCTTGAATTCAATTCACCCATAGAAAAACTCATTTGAGCCTTGGCTTTTCTTTTGCTGGTTAAACCATGTTATAAGCTGATTCACCCCTTTCTTGATTATCTCCTGAAATAATTTTTGAACCCAGTCAAGGGAATGGTGCTGGCTTGGTTGCTTGTAAATCGACTTGAAAATGAGTGAATGAAATGAAGTTGCATACGAGGGATGCACTCCTAGCCCCAAGGAAAAGAAAAAAAGAAATGGAATGAGGAAATGAAGAAACGAATGATGAAACAGAAAGAAAAAAGAGAAGAAGAAAAAAAAGAAAAAGAAGAAGAAAAGAAACGAAAGAAGAAAAGATTGAGAAAAAAAAAAGAGAAACAGAAACAGAAAATGAAAAAATTCGAGGTGTTTGATTGTTCAAGTCTCTTGAATCGAGTTGAAGGGCAATGAGGTTGGAAGGATAAGCAACTAGGTCGGCATCACTCCTTTGAATTGATAAGCCACAATTCGGCCTATCTTTTGCCATACCTTGTCCTAAACCCCATTACAACCCATGGAAAGACCCTTTGATTCATGTATTAATTTTCATTTCATTGGTGGAGGAGATTTGATTCACAAGCAAGCCTATGGTAATGGCATTCTATGTATTGATCTGAGTGGAACCCAAATTCCTAAACACTTTATGAGTGGAGTGATACAGTGATATCCTTGTGAGAGTGTTGAGACTTGTTTCATTTTATTTTGATAAAATCAATGGGATACTTGTGTGTTGAATGTTGTATGTGGGTTTTAAGTGCTTGTCTCAATACTATTGGCTCTTCTTATACTATTAAGTCTTATTAGTATAGGGGTTATACTTGAGTGACATGAAAGGAAATTTGAGAATTGCTACTTGGATAATTCGTGTATTTGGATTGAGACATGCTTGGGGTCGGTCATAGTTTTGAGGGAATCTGATCTGATAAGATATATTTTAAAGCTCCTGTGCGTTCTTATTTCAAGTGATTGGAAAAGATTTTATTGCATACTGTAGTGATGTTAAGTTACCCCAATTTTCTTGAGGGTGGGAGTGGGAGTGGGAGTGGTAGTATAAGATAGGTAATAGTTTTTGACAAATCACAGTTGGAAGTTATAGAAATGAGAATTAACTCGTGTTATTGTGGTGAATGAATTTTTGTGTGAAGTTTAGAGCTAGCATGTCTTGTAATTAATGTTGTGATAGCTCCTTTATGCATTTTGTTATAAGGTTCAGAATGTATTTCTTCTCTCTACACAAATATCTTGTTTGCAGTTTCTAATTTGTTATGTTGCTTTCCGAGTGTTAATTGGAATGACATTTGAAAAAAGTGACTTGCCTTGTTTCTCATAATTGGAATGACATGAGGAAAAAACTGCCTTGCCTTCTATAACTCATTCTGATAGATACCTTATTAATTAAAATTAATGTAAACTAACAATTAATCATTTCTTGTGCTATGCTCTTACGGCGACAGCCTTGTGGCCACGTAATAAGATTTGACAGGGAACGAAAACAACTATTGATCTGAGAAGTAATCTAGCGCCACATAAATTCACTTTACACGGTGAGAACATTCTACTATAGCTCTTTCTCATTTGTACTCCAACCTTAAAAAGAAGCAGGATTAATAAACAAAGTGAGTTTCATTGTTTGTGTTCTTTTCGAACCATTCATTTCGTTTTGCTTACAACCTATTGAAAAGAAGCCAACGAAGTTCAATCCATTGGTTTCTTGTTTTAAATTTATGAGATGCTCTTCTGATTGATAATCTTTTACTAATGGTTCTTTAATATGTTTTGTAATTTGTTGAAGGTATAGCTTTAATATTTTACCCGTTTGTGGTTCATGCACAACTTTATAGTCAAAACAACATCATGGAATTGGTAAGGACTGTCTTCCACCACTTAAATCAAAAATATTTCTGAGCATTGTTCCCTTACAATTTATCTTGGAAAATGCTTCTCATAGATACAATAGCAAATCATTATCTAATTTTAATATATCAAATAGCTCTTCTCTTCTTTGTGTTGATTATTGTTGATGAATTGGCAATGACTGCCTTCCTCTGATGGGTTTGCAATTCTTTCTTTCTTTTTTTATTTATGAATAGTTTGAAATTATTAGTAATTTTCTTTAAAGAAAAGTATAAATTAAGCAAACCCTTATTATCAAAATATTTATATATTTTGTACAAATAGGATTAACCTATCTTTTTGTCTTTTTTTTCTTAGTGATTTAGACTAGAATAGGCATTCATACATAAGAGTATCTCTGGTTTTGGGTATTGCAGTAAGACATACATATTCTTTGTTACCTTTCATAATTTAAGGGGTGAATATCATCATAGACATATTTCAGGATGAGGTATAAGATTATCTAATTATCTTACAAAAGCATTTAAGTTTTATATGCATATTATTCTCATTAACTTGTTTATTAAGCATAAGGAGTTTAGATTAACCATTTTTAGTTAAAATGTATAAGTTAACCAGATATAACTTATCATGACTATATTTATTTTAAAGATTCTATTCTCTATTGCACATGTACAAGTAATGAAAATTCATTAGACAAATATCAGTTTTGATTTCTCTTTCATTTAATCAAATAAAAATATTAAGTTAATGTCAATGATGATTCTCATTTTACTTCTTGTTTATCTATATTATTAAAATTAATAATTTATACACTTAGTTAGATAACAAGCCTTTTAATTTATTCCTTTTTAGTAGTTCAATGTAGTCAAGGGAACGTGATCATATAGAGGTTTTTCAATGCCTCGTTATCTTTCATGCATTCTCTTCTCTGTTATTATTATTTATCAAGGCTAAATCCGTTCTAGTTATCATGATATTCAAATGTATTTAAGTTTTGCACAAGATAATTATTTTTGGTTAATTTTATGTTAATAAACTTTTATTCATGCTCTGTCAATACATTTTGATAAATTTGGATATTTTACTAATAGAATTTTTTGTTACATATGAATAAGTTGTTGCAAAAGGTAACTCATCTTCTTGTTTTGATTAATGGTCATTTCTGCTTCTATCCCTATTTATATTGTAGGTATTAATCATAATTACTAGGTGGTTAGTTATTAATTAGTTTTATTTAATAATGATTATCCATATAACCTACAAATTATTAAAATCATTGATATTTCTTTTTATATTTATAATTCAATTTATATTATAAAATATCAAAGATTGAAAAGTATAACATTTACATAATTTTTTGTTTATACTTTTTTGAAATTTTTTAAAATATTACACCGAATATAAATATAACATAATTAATTTATAGTATTTTATACTTTTTGAGTAATTGTATGGCATATTTTAATTATATTTATATGTATTTTCAACATAAATAATTTACTTTGTGAAATGAATGAAAAGTAGAGGGGATAAAGGGAGATGGGATAGTATTTATTGTACTATTTTAATTTAAATGGAGCATCGTGGATATTATATTTTCTATTAATTATTTTTTACATTTGCACGGTAATATATTTACTAATTAGAAAAGGATTCATCAATTTTATTATATCTTTTTCTAATGCCTCTAAGCTATGACGAAATAATGAGCTTAATATTTTTTGAATTTATGGTCCCAGCAATTATAATATTCAAGATGGTGTTTGCGCAAGTTTATTAATGTTCTAATCTTATTGGGAATTCATAGGTTATTAATATTCTTTATTAAAATAATTAATATGTTGTGTGCATTGGTTTATTGATTATCGATAAAAGTCGACAAAAATGAAGTTATGGGGTTAATTTTGCATTTTGTTTGGTATGAAAAAAATTATAAATGGGTTCAATGAAGAACAAAACCCCTCCTTGTGGGAACAAAAAAGCAATAAATTTTAGAATTAATTATATTTAAACTCTTCTCAAAATGTGAAATTATTCTTTGAAAATTTTAATATATATTACACCGAATAAACATATAGCATAATTAATTTATAGTATTTTATATTTTTTGAGTAACTATATGGCATATTTTAATTATATTTATATGTATTTTTAACATAAATAATTTACTTTGTTAAATGAATGAAAAATAGAAAGGATAAAGGGAGATGGGATTTTTGTTGCGTTACATATTATTTTAAATGTTTTCTAATTTTTATTAATATTTTTCTCTATTAATTATTTCTTACGTTTGCACGGTAATATATTTACTAATTAGAAATGGACATAATATTTTTTGAATTAATGGTTCTAGCAATGATACTATTCTAGATGGTATTCACGCAACTTTATTTTAAATTTTAAATTTATTATAATTTCGATATGAGTTAATTAAAGTATTTTCAAACTAAATTGAAAAACAACATGAAGAGCTCAGAGCTCAATTACAATAAATTTAATAATAAAATCCTCTAAATTTGTATTTAAATTGATATATAATAATTTATTTATACTATTCCTATTTATATTACATATGTTAATTGATTTTGTTAATTCATGATTATTAGATGATTAGTTACTAATAAATTTTATTTAATAATAACTATCGCAACTTATATAATCCTACAAATTACAGAATTATTGTATGAAATATATTTACATTAAAAAATAATCATTTATATAACTGTTAAAAATCTACATAATTTCTGTTAACATAATTTTTTGTTTATGCTTTTATACTATATTTATAGTTATTTTTTAACATAAATAATTTACTTTGTTGAATGAATGAAAAGTAGAGGGGGATGATAAAGGGAGATGGGATTTTGTTGCCTTACATATTTTAGGGATTGCATTTATTGTACTATTTTAATTTAAATGGAGAATCATGGATATTATTTTCTCTACTTTTTATTAATATTTTTTCTATTAATTATATCTTACTTTTTTTCTATTAATTATATGGCATAATTCTATATTTATTCTCTGTCTCTAAACTATGACGAAATCATGATATAATATTTATTGAATTTATGGCCCCAGCAATGATAATATTTTAGATATATTTACACAAGTTTATTTTAAATTTTAATTTTTAATTTTGGTCTAAGTTTATTAAAATATTTTCAAACTAAATTAGAGCTCACCTACAATCCTTGAAATTTGTATTTAAATTGATTTATAATAATTTGCGGTAAAAATTTATTAATAATTTAATTTTAAAAATAATTTATATTTAACATAAATAATTATATTAAATAATTTAAAATATTACCATTTTGTCTTTTTCTCAGTTTTTTTTATCAGAATTAACAATTGTAATTACTAAATTATGGGCAAAAAAATGTTCTAACCTTTTTATTGGGAATTCATAGGTTATTAAATTAATATATTGTGTGCATTTTGCATTTTGCATTTTGTTTGGTATGAAAAAATTATAAATAAAATTACATAATTTATAATTTTTTAATTTAATCTTATAACTTATTTTTTATTAATATTTTGCTCTAATTAATTTTTCATTCTCACGGTAATATATTTACTAATTAAAAGAAATTGAAAGAACTTACCAATTTTATATTTTTTCTGTTATAATAAAATTATGAACATAATATATTTGAATTTTATGGTATTTATTCAAGTTACTATTATTTTAAATTTTAAATTTGATTAAATATATTATTATTATTGAATATATAATTTAGAGACTTGGGCTTTTTTGGTTTTTTTGACTGCAAAAATTTCGACCACGCAGACTTAGGCTTAAAGCTTCAGAATTGGGCCGCAACATTTCACTGGGCTGCTCCAGCAATTTGCCTCACATGTCCTTTATGCAGGATATGTTCTTTAAAGCTACTTTGCATGAACACTATATAAGAATTATATTGAGATAAGCAACTGGTACCTTTATGCAGATATGTTCTTAGTTTTATTTTAGTGTCACTGGGTTAGTCATTGTTTCATATGTATACTTACTACTATACTTCCTCAATTTCATGAGCAATGCAATGCAGATAAGGTAGGCTGGGGGAGCTCATGGCACTTGCCTCACATGTCCACCCCTTGATAGTTGCAGCCATATGGAAATAATTTTCATGATTATTGTTTGTGAGGTGCATGAAGTATGCTGCATTTTTATCTTTGGTTTGCGATTAATAAGTATGTTTCGCAATTCTTATATGTAAATAAGATTTTCTATGCTCGAATTTATCTTTTCTTTAGTTTCTTTAGCTCATTGTTTCATTAATACATTTTGACATTTGAATCAGATCATAAAGAGGCACAATCTCTGTAGAACGTAGTTATGAAAGAGTTGTTTCAGAAAATAAAGGAAGATTTGACTAGGAACTTCCAAAACTTTGATTTATTGTTGCTGCTTGTGCTCTCTTTGTATCATGACATATTACTCGTATTGGATTAGAGTGACTTGACAAACAATCTTTCTTTTAATAAAGTAAAAGAGATTGGAGCCCAATGTTCATTGTGACAATTGAATTAGATTAATCGGGGAATTAATGTGTTGGCATGTGTGATGTGTGGGGACTAAAAAAATTTATTTGGGGGGTTGACAATTTTTATTGGACACTGAAACTTGTGAAGGATGTTAGTGTCTTGAGAAAAGTATGCGAATTATCCTATAGTAGCACTTGAATTTTTTGATTGTTGTCTTGTGATTTCCTTTATATTAATAAGAATTTCTGGTATAAGTCGAGTAAGTAGGAGAAACTAGCACTAGTGGCATTTAAAAAAAAAGTTGTGTGAAGTGTGTTCCATTGACCGCATCAAATGAACAATGTTCAAGAATCAACACAAAAGCCTTTATGTGAGCTTTCGGACCAAAGCACTTTCATTTAAATAGTGCTCCTATATTTCCTTTTGATTGAGGGCATCAAACTTAGTGTGTCCATTCTAGAACTTACTTGTGTAATACATTTTGAGTTCACATTCTTGTAAGATTGGTGCATGAAAGTGATAAGGGCATTTAGGAATACCCCATTACCTCAAAACAACCTACCTTGAATTCACACATAGAAAAACTCATTTGAGCCTTGGCTTTTCTTTTGCTGGTTAAACCACGTTATAAGCTGATTCACCCCTTTCTTGATTATCTCCTGAAGTAATTGAACCCAGTCAAGGGAATGGTGTTGGCTTGGTTGCTTGTAAATCGACATGAAAATGAGTGAATGAAATGAAGTTGCATACGAGGGATGCACTCCTAGCCCCAAGGAAAAGAAAAAAAGAAATGGAACAAGGAAATGAAGAAACAAATGATGAAACAGAAAGAATAAAGAGAAGAAGAAAAAGAAGAAAAGAAGAAAAAAAAGAAAACAAAGAAAAGATTGAGAAAAAAAAAAGAGAAACAGAAACAGAAAATCAAAAAAATTCGAGGTGTTTGATTGTTCAAGTCTCTTGAATCGAGTTGAAGGGCAATGAGGTTGGAAGGATAAGCAACTAGGTCGACATCACTCCTTTGAATTGATAAGCCACAATTCGGCCTATCTTTTGCCATACCTTGTCCTAAACCCCATTACAACCCATGGAAAGACCCTTTGATTCATGTATTAATTATTCTCTTTTCATTGGTGGAGGAGATTTGATTCACAAGCAAGCCTATGGTAATGGCATTCTATGTATTGATTTGAGTGGAACCGGCATTCTATGTATTGATTTGAGTGGAACCCAAATTCCTAAACACTTTATGAGTGGAGTGATACAGTGATATCCTTGTAAGAGTGTTGAGACTTGTTTCATTTATTTTGATAAAATCAATGGGATACTTGTGTGTTGAATGTTGTATGTGGGTTGCAAGTGCTTGTCTAAATACTATTGGCTCTTCTTATACTATTAAGTCTTATTAGTATAGGGGTTATACTTGAGTGACATGAAAGGAAATTTGAGAATTGCTACTTGGATAATTCTTGTATTTGGATTGAGACATGCTTGGGGTCAGTTATGGTTTTGATCTGGGGGAATCTGATAAGATATATTTTAAAGCTCCTGTGCGTTCTTATTTCAAGTGATTGGAAAAGATTTTATTGCATACTGTAGTGATGTTAAGTTATCCCAATTTTCTTGAGGGTGGGAGTGGTAGTGTAAGATAGGTAATAGTTTTTTACAAATCACAGTTGGAAGTTATAGAAATGAGATTTAACTCATGTTATTGTGGTGAATGAACTTTTGTGTGAAGTTCAGAGCTAGCATGTCTTGTAATTAATGTTGTGATAGCTCCTTTATGCATTTTGTTATAAGGTTCAGAATGTATTTCTTCTCTCTACACAAATATCTTGTTTGTAGTTTCTAATTTGTTATGTTGCTTTCCGAGTGTTAATTGGAATGTGAAAAAAGTAAAGTGACTTGCCTTGTTTCTCATAACTGGAATGACATGAGGAAAAGACTGCCTTGCCTTCTATAACTCATTCTGATAGATACCTTATTAATTAAAATTAATGTAAACTAACAATTAATCATTTCTTGTGCTATACACTATGCTCTTACGGCGACAGCCTTGTGGCCACGTAATAAGATTTGACAGGGAATGAAAACAACTATTGATCTAGCGCCACATAAATTCACTTTACACGGTGAGAACATTCTACTATAGCTCTTTCTCATTTGTACTCCAACCTTAAAAAGAAGCAGGATTAATAAACAAAGTGATTTTCATTGTTTGTGTTCTTTTCTAACCATTCATTTCGTTTTGCTTACAACCTATTGAAAAGAAGCCAACGAAGTTCAATCCATTGGTTTCTTGTTTTAAATTTATGAGATGCTCTTCTGATTAATAATCTTTTACTGATGGTTCTTTAACATGTTTTGTAATTTGTTGAAGGTATAGCTTTAATATTTTACCCGTTTGTGGTTCGTGCACAACTTTATAGTCAAAACAACATCATGGAATTGGTAAGGACTGTCTTCCACCGCTTAAATCAAAAATATTTCTGAGCATTGTTTCCTTACAATTTATCTTGGAAAATGCTTCTCATAGCTACATTAGCAAATCATTATCTAATTTGTAATGTATCAAATAGCTCTTCTCTTCTTTGTGCAGAAATCTGATTGATTGTTGTGGATGAATTGGCAAGGACTGCCTTCCTCTGATGGGTTTGTAGATTTAATTATACTTCATTGCATTTCCTTTGTTGCTATTGTTTTTTTTTATTATTTATGAATAGTTTGAAATTATTAGTAAATTTTTTTTAAAAAAAGTATAAATTAAGCAAACCCTTATTATCAAAATATTTATATTTTGTACAAATAAGATTAACCTGTCTTTTTGTCTTTTTTTTTTAGTGATTTAGACCAGAATAGGTATTCATATATAAGAGTATCTCTGGTTTTGAGTATTGCAGTAAGACATACATATTTTTTGTTACCTTTCATAATTTAAGGGGTAAATATCGTCATAGACATATTTCAGGATGAGGCATCAAATTATTTAATTATCTTACAAAAACATTTAAGTTTTATATGCATATTATTCTCATAACTTGTTGTTTATTAAGTTTGAGGAGATTAGATTAGCCATTTTTAGTTAAAATTTATAAGTTAACCAGATATAACTTATCATAACTATATTTATCTTAAAGATTCTATTCTCTATTGCAATTAATGAAAATTCATTAGAAAAATATCAGTTTTGATTTCTCTTTCATTTAATTAAATAAAACTGTTTATCTATATTATTAAAATTAAAATTTATACACTTAGTTAGATAACAAGTCTTTTAATTTATTCCTTTTTAATAGTTCAATGTAGTCAAGGGAATGTGATCATAAAGAGGTTCTTCAATGCCTCATTATCTTTCATGCATGCTCTTCTCTGTTAGTATTATTTATCAAGGCTAAATCCGTTCTAGTTATCATGATATTCAAATGTATTTAAGTTTTGCACAAGATAATTAATTATTTTTGGTTAATTTTGTGTTCATAAACTTTTATTTTTTGATAAATTTGGATATTTAACTAATAGAATTTTTTGTTACATACGAATAAGTTGTTGCAAAAGGTAACTCATATTCTTGTTTTGATTAATGGTCATTTCTGCTTAATTTATGTACTATCCCTATTTATATTATAGGTATTAATCTTAATTATTAGGTGGTTAGTTATTAATTAGTTTTATTTAATAATGATTATCCATATAACCTACAAATTATTAAAATCATTGATATTTCTTTTTATATTTATAATTCAATCGAATTCATCATTTTTTATATTATAAAATATCAAAGATTGAAAAGTATAACATTTACATAGTTTTTTGTTCATACTTTTTTGAAATTTTTTAAAATATTACACCGAATATAAATATAACATAATTAATTTATAGTATTTTATACTTTTTGAGTAATTGTATGGCATATTTTAATTATATTTATATGTATTTTCAACATAAATAATTTACTTTGTGAAATGAATGAAAAGTAGAGGGGATAAAGGGAGATGGGATAGTATTTATTGTACTATTTTAATTTAAATGGAGCATCGTGGATATTATATTCTCTATTAATTATTTTTTACATTTGCACGGTAATATATTTACTAATTAGAAAAGGATTCATCAATTTTATTATATGCTTTTTCTATGCCTCTAAGCTATGACGAAATAATGAGCTTAATATTTTTTGAATTTATGGTCCCAGCAATTATAATATTCAAGATGGTATTTGCGCAAGTTTATTAATGTTCTAATCTTATTGGGAATTCATAGGTTATTAATATTCTTTATTAAAATAATTAATATGTTGTGTGCGTCGACAAAAATGAAGTTATGGGATTAATTTTGCATTTTGTTTTGTATGAAAAAAATTATAAATGGGTTCAATGAAGAACAAAACCCGTCCTTGTGGGAACAAAAAAGCAATAAATTTTAGGATTAATTATATTTAACAAAATGTGAAATTATTCTTTGAAATTTTTAATATATTACACCGAATAAACATATAGCATAATTAATTTATAGTATTTTATATTTTTTGAGTAACTATATGGCATATTTTAATTATATTTATATGTATTTTTAACATAAATAATTTACTTTGTGAAATGAATGAAAAATAGAGGGGATAAAGGGAGATGGGATTTTTGATTGTATTTATTATACTATTTTAAATGTTTTCTAATTTTTATTAATATTTTTGCACGGTAATATATTTACTAATTAGAAAAGGATTCACCAATTCTATATTCACTTTCCTCTGTCTCTACGCTACGACGAAATCATGAACATAATATTTTTTGAATTAATGGTTCCAGCAATGCTACTATTCTAGATTGTTTTTGTTCAAAATATTGTGCAGAAAGAAGCAAATTGAATTGGATTCATAGTTGAAGAAAAGCAGAGCATGCTGTTGTCTGTCTATTTTGTTATTGATGAATGATGAGAGCCTGTTGATATAAATACAACTGAAAGGGAAAATATCTCTAACTACCCAAATAACCAACTAACAGAAAGGAAAAATGTAATGCAAAGGAAATAAAATTGCTATACAAAGAGCACGACTTCAAGACCCATTTCAGCACTAAGTGATTGCGGGTGAAAACAGAGCAATGGCTGTCGTAGTAGAAGCAGCAGTAGCCTCTTCTTCTCCATGAATTCCTTCAGCCCCCCACAAGTTGGACTTGGGGTGAAGTCAACCAAGCTCAACTTGGAGAGGAAAAGAAAAAAGGAAGGCGCAGGTAAGGACTTGGTGAAAAAATCGGCAAGTTGAGCTTTACCGGGCACATGCATGGGGTTAATTAGCCCGGACTTAAACTTGTCGCGAACGATATGGCAGTCGATGTCCAAATGCTTCGTGCGTTCATGGAAAACATGGTTATTAACAATGTGGAGTGCAGCTTGGTTATCACAGAAAAATGGAATGGGAGTAGGCGCAGAAATGCCGAAATCCATCAATAGATAAACCACCCAAGTTGTATCAGAGCCCATACTACAATATTCCGCCTCTGTCGTTGAACGAGAAACAGTATTCTGTTTCTTGGTTTTCCAAGAAACCAAAGCATCACCAAGAAAGATACAATACCCAGTCAAGGAACGCCTAGTATCAATCAACTAGCCCAATCGACATCAGAATAAGCGCGCAACTCCAGGGAATTTTGAGAAGGAAAGAACAACCCCTTGTGAAGGGTCCATTTGAGGTATCGAACAAGATGCAAAGCAGCATCAAGATGCTGTTGACAGGGACGCTGCAAGAACTGGCTAAGTTGTTGGCAAGCGTGGGAAGTGTCCGGTCTTGTGAAATTGAGATAGAGAAGCCTACCAACAAGACGACGGTAAAGTTCAGGATGAGGGAGCTGAGCGCCTGCATCCTCTGTAAATTTAATACCGGGAGGCAGAGGTGTGGTCGCAGCACGAGCATGAAGCAGACCAGTGTCTATCATGATATCCTTGATATATTTAGTTTGAGTGACAATGATACCTTGAGAAGAGCGAGCTACTTCCAACCCCAAGAAGTGTTCTTGGGCGACGCCCAAATCCTTGATGGTGAATAAGCGATCAAGGTAATCCTTGACTGCAGCTATGTGCTCATTAGATGTACCTGCAACGAGGATATCATCGACATAAAGCAATAACACCAAAAAACCATTAGTGGAGGTCTTTGTAAAAAGACAGTAATCATGCTTCGACTGAACGAAACCAAAGGCAACAATCTGTGTAGTGAACTCATGGTTCCACTGTCGTGACGCCTGCTTCAGCCCGTAAAGCGAACGCTTGAGGCAACATACATGGCCTTGAGGCACTGAATAACCCTCTGGAGGGGACATATAAATTTCTTCTTCCAAATATCCGTGTAGAAAGGCGTTATTAATATCCAATTGATGGATATGCCAACGAAGAGCTGCTGCAACAGCAAAAAACAATCGCACTGTGACTGATTTTGCAATCGGGGAAAAACATTCATTATAGTCGATGCCCTCGATTTGGTTATACCCCTTCGCAACTAAACGAGCTTCGTATCGCTCAATAGAACCATCCGTGTTAAACTTCAATTTAAAAATCCAGCGACATCCAATGGGAGTATGGTTGGGGGGTAGAGGTGTGACCTCCCACGTTTTATTTGTTTCCAAGGCAGTCAATTCAGCCTGCATGGCTGATCGCCACTCTGGTGATGCATTAGCCTCTAGGTACGTTGTAGGTTCCCGTAGAGATGTGATAGCTTGCATTACTGCATGGTGTGAGGGTGTTATAAAGGTTACTGTAGGTGGAGTAGCAGAAGCATCAGAAGCAGCAGAAGCAAAGGTCCGAACAATCGAATAATCTGCTGCTTTGTTATACAAAACCTCATAAGGCAATTTCCAGTGCAAAACTGAAGTTGGAAGCCTGTTAATGAGGTATGTAGCAGTGAGAATCGCATCTGTCCAAAAACGTGAGGGAAGGCATGACTGAAACATCAGGGCCCTTGCCACTTGCAATAGATGTTTGTGTTTCCTCTCAACCACTCCGTTTTGTTGAGGGGAATACACACATGTCCGCTGATGAATAATTCCATGGTTACGAATAAATGATTGACATTTATCACCCACAAACTCCGAATCATTATCAGTGCGAATGATCTTAATTTTCAGTTTAAGATTGACATTTATCACCCACAAACTCCGAATCATTATCAGTGCGAATGATCTTAATTTTCTTATTAAATTGAGTTAATACCATTTGATAGAACCCTTCAATAAAACTCATGGTTTGCGACTTGTGTTTCATAAGAAAAACCCACGTAGCCCTACTACGATCATCAACCAGTGTTAGCATATATGTGCAACCTGAAATCGAAAACTGAGAATAAGGACCCCAAATATCCGCGTGTATCAAATCAAACGTATTTTCAGAACATGATTCACTTGATAGAAACGGAAGTCTTTGTTGTTTGGCTAACGGGCAGACATTACAAATACCTAACTCACAACTGCTACCACAAATAACATTCGTATGCCTTAATACAAGTAGAGGAGTATGTCCAAGTCGTCGGTGCCATAGCACAGCATCATTGCTATGAGCATTAAGGCAAATCTCTGTTTTGCTTTTCATGGAGAACTTCTTTATTTCATCTGTATCAAATGAGTGACTATCAAGCACATATAAGCTTCCAACCAATCTTCCCACAGCCAAGGTTCGTCTAGTCCTCTGGTCCTGCACCACGCAATTATCACGTGAAAATATGAAGGCAATGTTAGACGAAGAAACCAGTTTGCTCACTGAGAGCAAGTTGTGTTTGAAGCTCGGCACGTGGAGGATTGCATTCAGAGAAAGGTCGTGTGAAAGAGCAACAGATCCACAGTGTGTAACATTGTGCTTTGTTCCATCAGGTAGAATTACCAATGAATCAGCTATATAAGGTTTAAGATTACTTATAAGCTGCAAATTCGCGCACATATGAGCCGTAGCCCCACTGTCAATAATCCACAAGTTCGGACCCAAGGTATTGGACAGAACATTGAAAGAGGTACCTGCTGCAAATTTGCCCAACCTGGCGAAGTGTACTTGAGTTGGATCTGATTGTGTCTTTCCCTTCATCACTTGCAGCAATTCGCTCATCATCGCAGATAAGTTCTGTGTTAATACCTCTTGTTGCGAACCTGCAGCAGTCTCAGAAGTGACTGCATTCAAGGCTCGAGTATCAATGCCATATCTCTTCTTCTTCTCAGCTAGCTCCTTAAACCATTCAGGATATCCATGTAGTTTGAAGCATGTTTCTTTAGCATGTCCTGCTTTTGCACAGTGCGTACAGTACTGGCTCCTTTTATCCATGTGTTGTTTTCTCTGCTGTAAGTTCTTACCTCCTGTTTCTCTTCTGTATTCAGCACCACGTATCATCATCGCCGCATTATTGTTAAGTTCTTCAATATTGATACTTCTTTGTCGCTGGCTTTCAACTCTCAGAACTAGGGAGTACGCCTTATCCACTGAAGGAAGTGGATCCATAACAAGAAGTTGATCCATAACAACTTAGGAATTGCATTAATTGAGTAGAAGCGATCTTATTGCTCACAGTCCGTTGCGAGAAGCACATGTACATTCCGGCGTAGGATCGACACACTCAAGTTCATCCCACAACATTGTGATTTTTGTAAAATACAAAACTACATCCATATTTCCTTGAGAAATCGAAGCAATTTCGCGTTGTAAGTTATAGATCATAGGGCCATTTGTCTGCCCAAACTGCGCCTCAAGTTGCAACCATAAACTTCTAGCAGACTTAGCCTATGAGAAGGCCTTTGCTATGTCTTTAAATATCGAATTCATAATCCATGAAAATACCATACTGTCTGTTCTAATCCAATGTTTGCATTCTTCAGTGTTTTCAGTAGGTTTTGGATACGATCCATTGATAAGGGACAGTTTCATTTTCGCTGTGAGTGCAACTTTAACAGATCTACTCCACAGCAGGTAATTATTTCGCGTCAATGGTGTTGAAACCAAAACCATACCTGAAAAATCCGAGGTATGTATCTTCAAATCTTTTGATTCGTAAGCCATATTCGCACCCGAGGATGAGCTCACACCAAAACCATATCCAGCTGTTGCTTCATTCATCTTTGTTGTTCGTCAATTGGTGATTTCAGAGATATATTTTCAGTATTCAGAGACCATCATATGATGGCTCTGATACCATGTTCAAATATTGTGCAGAAAGAAGCAAATTGAATTGGATTCATAGTTGAAGAAAAGCAGAGCATGCTGCTGTCTGTCTATTTTGCTATTTATGAATGATGAGAGCCTGTTGATATAAATACAACTGAAAGGGAAAATATCTCTAACTACCCAAATAACCAACTAACAGAAAGGAAAAACATAATGCAAAGGAAATAAAATTGCTATACAAAGAGCACGACTTCAAGACCCATTTCAGCACTAAGTGATTGCGGGTGAAAACAGAGCAATCGCTGCCGTAGTAGATTTTACATGAATTCCTTCAGTTTTTACACAAGTTTATTGAAAATTATTAATTTTTTTTATGTTATTAATTTTTGTTGTTATGTTATGTTATTAATTTTTTTTTCAATACAATTTGAAAATTATTGTTTTATCAATGATTTTTGCAAATACAAAATAATTAATTTGATTAGATTATTGAATTGATCCACATTTTGAATTAAGATGAATTTATTCTGTGTTATAATGGACTAAAATAGGCTTATTAAAAATCTACTAATAACAAAATAATTTATATACTCATCACAATAATATAAAAATATGATTTAATAAATTATAAACACAAATGTAATACGATTAAGCTTCTACCATTTAATTTAATCATCAAAATTAAATTTATTCTATAACATAAACACTCAGCATAATAATATAAAAATATAATTTATAACATATAATCATAAATAGAATTTCCTTTTCTTCTTTCAATGTAAATAATAAATTTTTTTCGGAAAACATACAGTTATCACAGATCATTAGAAATTTATTATTCCTTCGCATTATATTTTTAAACTCGACACATTTAAATTAAAATAGCACTAAATCCCATCTCATTTATTTTTCTAACCTTTCATAAATTATATTAATTAAATATATGTTACAAAGTAAATTACTTATATTACCAAATATTTTACATAAAGAATAAATTTAATTTTAGATAATACTTAAACTAGGTTGTTGAGCTCTTCACATAATATTTTTAAATTTGACTTATTATTTGATTTGAAAATATTTTAATAAATTTGGCAGAATATAACTAGTAAGGAAATAGATTTAGAATTCAATCTACGCATCAATATAATTAATTAATAAATTAACTTTACTTTTTTGGACCCCAATTTGCAAAGTTAATCCAAAGCTATTTGCCTTTAGGTGCCTGATTGGAGGGAAATAGTCACTTTTGAAATAAATAATAAATTTTATTTGTGTTTTATAAATTCTAACCTGTTTACTATTTTCTTAATTTTAAATAAAATCCGACAACAAATTATAATAAATAAAATTTATTTTTCAAAACACAAATTTAGTGAAATTTTATTATTTTATAAATAATAAATTAAGTTTTAAATTAAAATGAATTGTATTACAGAGAAATTATTAGAAAAATATTTATCACAAATTATTAGAAATTTATTTACAAAAATAATAAATTAATTTTAAATTATACTTAAAATAAGTAGCTTAGCTCTTTCTATTCGGGGAATAAAAATATGTCAAATTGAAATTATTTATTTGTGAAAATATAATTACAGATATTATCAATTACAAATAAAATGAAAAGATGACACCTAATATATAAATATATCCATAATAATAAATGCATATTTTAATAAATCCATGACCAAAGCAGATAATATAATAAATTATTATGGTTGGTCTTAAATACGGATTAATTCAATAACTAAAATTTTCATTTCTTATCCACTACTTGAATAAAGTTTTGCAACTAAATTTAGTAAATTATTGTTTTATTAATAATTTATGCCAATAAAAAATAATTAATTTGATTAAATAATTTATTTTTACTTATGCTAATCAGATGTTTTCTAAAAATCTACTAATAACATAAATACTCATCACAATAATATAAAAGTATGATTTAATAAATTATAAACATAAATATAAATATAATACGATTCAGCTTCGACCACTTAATTTAGTACATCGAGTTTACAAATAATTTAATATGATGTCGATTTTGTTAAAATAATCAAAATTAATTCTCTCCGTCTAATCTATTGAAAAGACGGCTTTTCACTTTCACTGGCAGCAAATTTTCAAGCCCAAACATAAGAATTGAAACTATTCTTATAAATAACTATTAAAAAGTAATAAATTAAAGCCCTAATTCGCTTATTCATTTGTCAAGAAAAAATATAAAAATAGTATAATTATATTTTAAATAAAGCCACCAAAAGTTTACCCGCCTTCTTAAGAGAAGATAATAGTAGAAAAATAAATTTACTTACGAATAATAATTAAAATATTAAATTATTTTATTAATATTAATAAAAATAAGTTGCTTTGTTAATTTAAATTATTTGTGCAAATTATTCTAAATTTTTTAAAATTAAAAGATTAATGTTTTGTTTTTTTAATATTTATACTAATTTTTGGGCCCAATTCCAGCAACTTGGGCCGCCTCATCCACACAATTGGACCATTTTGGAGTTGAAACTTAACTTTTCTCTGGTCTGGCAAGAATTTTTGGGCCCAAACAATAATAACAGTTTTAGGCTGCAAATATTATGTACATTCATGACAATTCCCCTATTTTAAAATTTTTTCTGTATAATGGATGAAAATTATTGCTTTATTAATAAATTATGCAAATACAAAATAATTAATTTTATATTTTTTTTAAAATAAAGAATACATAATACATAATATTTTTTTAAAAAAAATAATCAAAATTCTCTCTTTCACTGCAGCAAATTTTCGATTTCCAACTATTCAAAACCAAAATTGATGAGGTCCAAACGTAAGAACGAAAGAACCAAATTGAAACTATACCAATTACCAATAAGATGAATAATAACACCAACAAATCAATATCTTATTTTAATAAATCAATATCATTAACTAAATATATATAGATCTATAATTTATTCCAAAATTTATTCCAAAATTAGACTATAATTTATAAACATTTCTTCTTTCAACGTAAGTATATTCGAGAGAAACTTTAAGGAATAAATTATTTTCCGAGAATATTTTAATAAACATTTATCACAGATTATTAAAAATTTATTTACATAAGTAATAAATTAATTTTAAACTTAAATTGAGGCCTTCGCATTATATTTTTAGACTTGACACTTTTAAATTAAAGTAGCACTAAATCCCATCTCACTTATTTTTCTAACCTTTCATAAATTATACAATTTACTTATATGAAAATATATGTTACAAAGTAAATTACATAAAGAATAAATTTAATTTTTTATCATACTTAAACTATAAATATATCCATAATATTAAATGCATATTTTAATTATTGAATTAATCCATAAACGAGATGACAAAGCAGATAATATAATAAATTATGGTTTGTCTTAAATATGGATTAATTCAATAACTAAAATTTGCATCTCTTATCCACTAATTATAATAAAGTTTTGCAATTAAATTTCATTCTATTATAGTAAATTATTGTTTTATTAATAATTTATGCCAATACAAAATAATTAATTTGATTAAATAATTTATTTTTACTTATGCTAATCAGATGTTTTCTGTGTCTTATAAAATAAACTTATAAAAATCTACTAAATAATTAAGAACCAAATTTACTCTATAAACATGAACACTCATCACAATAATATAAAATTATAAACACAAATACAAATATAATACGATTCACTTTCGATCACTTAATTTATAACATCGAGTTTACAAATAATTTAGTACATTGCTTTTCATTAAAATTAAAATTCAATTTTCAACTTTTATTTTTAATTAATGGTAACTAGCGTAAATTATACGTGTATTCGAGAGAAAAATGATAAACCATTAAAAAACCATCATATGATAATGTCCCCTTGGTACACTCAACTATTAAAAAGTAATAAATTAAAGCCTTAAATCGCTTACTCATTTGTCAAGAAAAAATGCAAAAAGATATAATTATATTTTAAATAAAGCCACCAAAAGTTTACCGCCTTTGTAAAAAATAAAATTATCTATTTTAATAAATTAATTTTAAATTACAAATATAGTATTTGTATATAATAAATTTATAACTATTTATTATTTTCTGAATTTAAATAATAATTTTAGTATATTAATAAACTTCAACCATACATCATAATAAATCAAATTTATTTTACAAAAATTTGAAAAAATTACATTAAGAATTTAGTTTCATTTAAAATATAAAATATTAATTATTATACGTACGTAAAAATGATGCTTCAATCAATAAACAAACTTTGACAACAAATTATAATAATAAATAAATTTTATTTTTTAAATAGTGAAATTTAAATATTAAAATTAAAAATTTTAAATTTTAATAAACAAATTACTAGAAATTTGTTTTTAGACTTATTATTGATTGGAAAATATTTTGATAGATTTCACAAAATAGAGAGAACACATTTATCCATCTCCTGGTCTATTAACCAAATAAATTATACAATTTTCACCTATATTAATAATTAATAAATAACAGTTAAGTAAAACAATATAACAGAGTATAATGAGTAAAACAAATATAAATATAAATGGCAAGTCCTTCCAATATAAAGAGAAATTTATTAACAAAATTGAGAAAACTATTATCTTTATTTCTGTTTAAAATTAACAATAAATTTATTTAAAACATACTAATAAACATTTACCACATATTTTACACTTACATTTGATTTCTTCGTAGCAATATAAGATGGTGAATCCTTTCAAATATTTTTTTGCAAATTAAAAAATAATAATAAAATAAAAAAAACTTTTATCCTTAAAATTAACCAGATAATGATTATAAATTAACAATACCTTAGTAAATAAAATAGGGATAATGAAGCCACATTCACAGACCTAAGAAGGAGCTCATGGAAATACCAAATTGAGCAGAACACAATAACAAGTAGTACACTATAGAGTTACTGGACCCAATTTGCTACCACAACTCTATCTTACATAAATAATAAATTAATTTTAAATTAGTTAAGCTCTCCTCACATTTGGTTTACAGTGAATGAAAAAATATAAGTATGAGATTCCCCTCCACTTTTCTTGCACCCTAAAGTTTGTTTTATTAAATAAAATTTCTACAAGGTCGATATTTTACAAAATATATGTAAATACTTGACGAAAATTATACCGTGTGAATGCAACAATAAAACAATATGTAAATTATCCATTTCATGATCTCCATAATAGGTATAGAATTGGAGTGTCCTTTCAATCTACAGATATTGTAATATGTAAAAAATAATTACTAGTTAATAATAAAATAAAATTGAAATAAGTATTTTTCAAATCAAGAAGTTTCTAGAAAACACTTTATTAGATTAATAGATATTTATTTACACAAATAATAAACTATTAGTTGAGCACTTCACATTATATTTTTAAATTTCCTTGTGCAATTTACAAGCTGAAAATATATTTTATAAAATAAATTATTTATGTCACAAAATATATCGATACCCCAATAAATTAATTATATTATAAATTTGTATATTCTACAATAAATTGTATTCATGATTTATTTTTTAAAAAGGTATAAATAATAAGGGATAATTATTATTAAATAAATTTAACTAGTCACTAACCACACAATAATTATGAATAAACAGAATAAATTAATACCTAATAATGCATTGAAAAACCTTCATTTGATCACATCCCTGAACTATCCCAAAACACCAGTAGAAAACAAAAATCAGTTACTCATTTGTCAAGAAAAAATATAAGTAAAATGTAATACATTTTAAGTAAAGCCAACAAAAATTTTACCTACTTCCCCAAGAGAAAATGATACCATGAATATGTAAATATATTTTAACTAAAGCCACTAAAAACATTTACTGACCTTACCAAGATAAAATGATCGCTGAACTTGTGTCCGGTGCTTTTGGAAAATTGCATGTCCACCAACAGAAGATGTACTCCCAATCAAATACAAGTTTGCAACAATTAGTCATACAACAAAGTAAACAAAAGAACCTCTATCGAGGATAGTTTCCCAAATAGATTTAGAGCATTAACATTCAATATCTCCTCTTTCTACAGCTACCGTTATTTTTTTTCTTCAAAACTTTACAAGATGAAACCCACAAACAAAAAAGTTATAACTCTACCAACAATATCAGAACAAGGACAAAGATACTTAACATTCTACCTATTTCATTACATTATGTCTTTAAACTTAACCTTCACCTTCATTGTTGTTCAAAGAAAGAAATTTAAAACTACTGATAAAGTTGGCAAGTAAGTTTAGTTTTTTAATAGGGTACATAATAATCAGAAGTATACATTTGAGTGAAGAATCACAACCATAGCACCACCATTCACAACAAGCAAATGAGGTATGATAAACAACTAACAATCATCCGAAGAACTCTCCAAATTTAGGTCACAATAACTTGACAAAAAGGATTCACATGGCAGAGTAGAAGCTAAAAAACTTCCGACAATCATTTTAGACTATATTTGTAAACTAAGTTCCACGTTTTCACTCATATATGCAAATAAAAAGAAACTATAGTTAACAATTAGTAAACAACAAAATTGACCTAAATCACTTATTCATTTGTCAAGAAAAAATGAAAGGAAAATGTATTATATTTTAAGTAAAGCCACCAAAAGTTTACCCAACTTTTCAAGAGAAAATGATTGTAGGAAAATATAATATATTTTAAGTAAAGCGACCTAAAAGCTAAGATTTCCAACAGACATTGTATACCATATCTCTAAACTAATTCCAGTTTTTCACTCATATATGCAATAAGAAGGAACTAGAGTTACCATTTGTATCAAATTATCCATATGTAACAAAAAGAATCTATAACTAAAATACCCAAATTTATCAAAATGTATTACAGAGCATGAATAAAAGTTTATTAATACAGAGAATTAACTTGTGCAAAATTTAGTTACATTTTAGGATATATTAATGGATGAATATCATGATAACCAGACGGAAAAGAAACACTACAGTAGAGTTACTCGTTTGTCTGGAAGGAAAATGTAATACATTTTAAGTAAAGCCATAAAAAATTTACCAACCTTCTAAAAATAAAATGATAACATGAAAATGCAATATATTTTAAGTAAAGCCACAAAATGATCGAAGAACTTACTGCTTTTGAACAAATCGCAGAACTTACTGCTTTTGAACAAATCGCAGCACTTACTGCTTTTGGACAAAGATTGTGAGTCCATCGAATGAAGAGTTACTCCCACTTAAATATGATAAATTAAAAATGGACAGATCATACATACAACAAAATACAAGAGAAAGAACCTCTATTGATTCCTTGCAGCACCACAAATAGATTTAGAGCAATAAGATTCAATATCTCCTCTTTCTATAAGTTATTTCTCTTCATCAATAGCTTTTACGTGATGGAACCCTGAAACTAAAAAGTTGCAATATTCACATATGTTAACTCAGAGAACTCTACCTACAATAAGTGGGAAATATGAGATGTGAGTAGCAGGATCGATGCATCAGGTTTAACACGTAATCTACGTTAATTCTTACTTAAGCTAGAGGAGCACAATTACATTAATTTGTTATCTAAGTAACACTGAAAATGCATTCCCTCATCCTCTTTCTCCTGCCCAATTTTTAGGGAACCAAAAGAGCCTTAATTGATCCCCTATTCCTTTGTCATTCGACATCAAAAGATAATAATAGACAAAATTCAGAATGTAACAACTAGAAACAAGAGCACAAAAACAATCATTTTTAAGGGAAATCGGAAAACAGAGATAAGAGGAACATTCTAGTTAATTCACATATTTATACACCATATGTCTGAAAAGTGGTGTTAAAATAGCATTCATGGTAATTAAATGAATGAGAACAATGGATCAATCTACATTAATTCGCACATTAATTCTTCTCTTGCTATTTTAGAAGAATCAAGTAGATTAAATAATGTGTGAGATACCTTTCATAAATCATCCAATTTACAAGCTCAATATATGAAAATATATTTTACGAAGTAAATTACTTACATTACCAAATACTTTGCATACAGAATAAATTTAATTTAGATCATACTTAAACTAAGTTGTTGAGCTCCTCACATAAAATTTGACTTATTATTTTATTTGAAAATATTTTAATAAATTTGGCAGGATATAAATAGTAAGGAAATAGATATAAAATTCATTCTACGATATGCTTTCTTTTTCTCTTTTGTACAACATCCATTTTTATCTTGTCGACTCAGGATTTGACCCACAAAACATTGTACAGGCTTTGTCTTCATATGCCTAAGGAATCATCAATACAGCAATTTAAATAGGATTATAAAATAAATAATGCACCAATTTACATTAATTCATATATTTCAGTATGGTAGGTGATAAGATGGCATCAAGCCTTATCAATGAAAATTCTCTCTCTTGGATAGCATTGAAAGAAACTTGTCACAGGCATGTCAAACGAATACTAAGAATCAAAAAATATTTTAAAATATCCTAACTGCCATCAACATGTCACCCACTCACATATTTCAGTATGGTCACTGAAAAGATGGCAGCAATGTTTTCATGATGTACCCAATCTGCTAGATGGAGAGCACATATTCTCATGACTTTCATATACTATAAAATCCTTAGCAAACAGAATTTCCTGAAATACTGGCACAAGCCTCTTTAAATTTATATAAGTTCGACATGTGATAAAGTAAATAATAATGCTTCTACACCAGGCGTTACAAAAATCGGAATTCTAGGAAGCAATAGATATCTGTGGCGAACTAAAGAAAAATAAGCCAATTGTTATGTTCCATTTTGGCCTAAATGGCCTACTATACTCAATTCCAGGTGTATGTGCTCAATTGCAAGACTGTTATTATATGACCGGTTTCCATAAACAAGTGTTCGTGGTCTTCCAACCACACAAGCAGAGAAAGTGATTCCATTTTTATTTGAAAAGCTAGTTTGATTCAAGCATTATGAGTTACTACGAGTAACTTTGTGGACGTGATAGACGACTACCAACAACTACGCAAGCCACTTTCTAGATTATTGATGGAAACTACATGCTATAACCAAAATAAAATTAACCAATAACCATCTCACTTAAACAGCAAACCACAAACCAAGTACCTTTGCATGCAGCAACAGCGTAGGTTGTGTCTTCATCTTACAAGCAGCAAAAATTGTTTTCCAAGCACTCCATTGTCTCTGTATCCAGAACAACAACTCCAGTTAGCGAGTGGATATTGCTTTTTTCTTTTTCTTATCTCTTGTAGATATTGCATTTTTTTCTTTTTTTTCTTCTTCTTTTTTTTTTTTTGTATATATAGCTTTCTTGTGTTTGTTTTTCTTTCTTTAATTTTTGCGGATATTTCCTTTTTTTCTTTGTTTCTTCTGCTCGTCTCCAAATGCATCTTGAGAAATCTGTTGAAAAAATACCAGAGAAGTAGAGAGGTCAGTGTAAGATAACCTATCACTTATAAAAAATTGTTGCTGCAGCAAAAGTCCTAAGCTACAAAAGCGAAAAAATAACTTAGGCGCCTTGAAGGCGGTGAGTGGATTCCAAAGGAAGAAGAAAGAAAGAAACACAACTAAAGAAAGATCATACCTCCAATTGATCCCAATTCGACCACTTTTTTGTCAATTTCACCTACAATGGCTTTTAGAGTATATTTCCCCATTTCCCACTACTGCATCTCCTTATATTTTTTCATCTCAGCACCTTTGGCTTTTGAAGCAGCTGTAAGCAGCTTCTCTTGCTATTTTAGAAGAATCAAGTAGATTAAATAATGTGTCAAATAAATAAAAAACATGCAAGCACATCCACATATAAACATATTCATATGCAGTTTTTGAGGAATGACTTACTTCTTTCAGTTGTTTCTTTTCCTCCATTAGACGAAGTATCTCCTCCTTTGATATTCTCTTTGGTTTCATTGTTTCATATTCTTTCTTTTTCTCTTTTGTATAGCATCCATCTTTATCTTGTCGACTCAGGATTTGTCCCACACAATCCATTGTAGATGCTTTGTCTTCACATGCCTAAGGAATCATCAAAACAGCAATTTAAATAGGATTATAAAATAAACAATGGATCAATCCACATTAATTCACATATTTCAGTAGGTAGGTGATAAGATGGCATCAAGCCCTATCAATGAAAATTCCCTCTCTTGAATAGCACTGAAAGAAATGTGTGAGAGGCATGTCAAACGAATACAAAAGGATCCAAAAATATCCTAGCTACCATCAATATGCCACCACCACTCACATATTTCAGTATGGTCACTGAAAAGATGGGAGCAATGTTTTGGTGACGTGGCGAATCTCCTAGAAGGGAAGCTTCTCGGGCAAGCTCCAAAACAACAATACAGCACGAGGGAAGGAATCCACTCAATTATTGGAATAATGAGCATAAGGAGAACACATATTCTCATAACTTTCATACACTATAAAATCCTTATCAAACAGAATTTCAAGAAATACTAGCACGAGACTCTTTAGATTTATATAATTTCCACGTGAGATAAAGTAAATAATAATGTTTCTACACTAGGTATTACACAAACTCGAAGCCTAGGAAGCAATACATATCTCTGGCCTACTATACGCAATTCCAGCTGTGATGTGCTCAATTGCAACGGTGTTATTATAAGACTAGTTTCCATGAACAAGTGTCCGGGGTGTTCCAACCGCACAAACACACAAAGGGATTCTATTTTTGTTTGAAAAGATAGTTTGATTCAAGCATTA
>NC_026153.1:11044300-11044662 GCF_000512975.1 Sesamum indicum
ATGACTGAACCTACTAGCATAGATGAGGCTATGAAATCCAAACAGTGGCTTAGTGCAATGAATGAAGAAATGAGATCATTGAAGGAAAACAAAACTTGGGTTTTAGTTCCCAAACCACAAAATGCCTCCATAGTAGACTGTAAGTGGATTTACAAAATCAAGCAAGAAAACCCTATCAAATTCAAGGCTAGATTAGTAGCTAAAGGGTTTACGCAAAAAGAGGGTATAGATTATAATGAAATTTTTTCTCCTGTTGTGAAATATACAACTGTGCGTATTATTCTTGCTCTCACTGCACACTACAATTGGGAACTCAAGCAAATGGATGTTAAAACTGCTTTCCTACATGGTGATTTGGATGA
>NC_026153.1:11044919-11047744 GCF_000512975.1 Sesamum indicum
TTATCTTGCCGACTCAGGATTTGACCCACAGAATCCATTGTACAGGCTTTGTCTTCACATGCCTAAGGAATCATCAATACAACAGTTTAAATAGGATTATATAATAAACAGTGTATCAACCTACATTAATTCACACATTAACTCTTCTCTTGCTATTTTAGAAGAATCAAGTAGATTAAGTAATGTGTGAGATGAATGAAAAACATGCAAGCACATCCACATATAAACATATTCGAGGGAAACCTCCATACTCAAGAAGCCAAAGGTCACTATATTGGCCGTGAATGTCACTTGAAGTAATGACAAAGATAGATTAGATCATGTTCATGACAGTTCTTGCGCACAGGTCAGCATGACTCTAAGTTACGACAACTGAAACTGATGGACTAGTGAGGCAAATTGATAGCTAGTTATCAGAGTAAAAGACTGGATTTCCCCTTGACTTCTCCCCTTTTACTTCTTCAAAAATTGAGATACCAAAATATGGAGACAAGTCAGACATAGGCCAACACTTAAGCACTGTAACAAGTATAAAGGGGACTGGCAGGACATGAAAAACTGCTACAGTTAAGAACATTGGTTTCTGAAGTAGCCTAATTGACTCCAATATTAGTTATATTTACTTCATTTGTGGACACAAATACTTGAGAACTTTGATCCATCCAGAGGACACTTTATCCAAGCATTGGCAATTTAAGTAACAGCCACAAAGATGTGGTAGAGTTGAAACATATAGTAACTACACGTAGGGAACTTTGTCCAATAAGGCTTCAACCATAATTTGCGACTTCAAGTCGTTTTAAGCTGTACAAATCTTATAGTGAAGTAAGTAAAAACACAACTAAGCTAGTTCACAGAGTAAATTGGATTTTTATCAGGTCGTTATCCCATTCACTTTCCCACTTCAACCCACCAAACTCATGGAATCAGAGTGAAAACTCCCACAACATTTCAACTTGGTCTCACTATAATGTAGGTTTCATCTATAATGTATGCCCTCACTTCCTCCTGTAAATATCTGAATTTTTAGGAAAATAAAGAATTAGAGAAACAATCTCGATTCTCGACACAACTTTTCAGCTATCTCTCTCATTTTTTTGATCAGCTTTCTCTTTTGCTCATTATAAAATTCTAATCCTTCTTTGCATTAGAGATCATTAATTAAGTTTCGCATATTACTTCGTGTGAATGTGTGATGCCCAAAGAATATTATGAGTAATTCCTTTACCTTCTAATTCTCTATGAGAAACTGTGCAGGAACTCTGTGGAGTATCAAGCTGTGTCTTCAATCAAGCGTTCAGATTTCATCCTGCTTAGAATAGCTCCCCATTCATCATTGACAACCACCTTCATATCAAGAAAAAGCCTCAACCATCAGTATATCACTTATACCTAAAAATAATGCTGCATCACTTGCCTAGGCACATATAATTGCGCAGCCTATTAAATAATAGCAACAAACCTTGTTGTCGATATAGAGAATACATAATCATAGAGAAAGAACCTAAACATTCACGGCCAAAGTCAAAGCCTAAGCCCGTTCAAACATGAAAGATTCTATTGTATGGAACTTTTTTTTAAGAAATTGAAAGATGCCAGCGAGCACTATAGATATGTTTTTTCTTGAGTTGCCACTTGCCACAATAATGAAATTAACATTAAAATATTAATTTTTCACGACAACGATCATAACACACAATTAGGAATCTTTTTTTACTAATCATGAAAACTTGCATTTCAGCAAAAACATGACAAGCCAAACAACTCATATAGCTGAAGTATGCAGTTTTTGAGTAATAACTTACTTCTTTTAGTTGTTTCTTTTCTTCCATTAGACGAAGTATCTCCTCCTTCGATATTCTCTTTTGTTTCATTGTTTCATATTCTTTCTTTTCTCTTTTGTATAGCATCCATCTTTATCTTGTCGACTCAGGATTTGTCCCACACAATCCATTGTAGATGCTTTGTCTTCACATGCCTAAGGAATCATCAAAACAGCAATTTAAATAGGATTATAAAATAAACAATGGATCAATCCACATTAATTCACATATTTCAGTAGGTAGGTGATAAGATGGCATCAAGCCCTATCAATGAAAATTCCCTCTCTTGAATAGCACTCAAAGAAATGTGTGAGAGGCATGTCAAACGAATACAAATGGATCCAAAAATATCCTAGCTGCCATCAATATGCCACCACCACTCACATATTTCAGTATGGTCACTGAAAAGATGGGAGCAATGTTTTGGTGACGTAGCGAATCTCCTAGAAGGGAAGCTTCTCGGGCAAGCTCCAAAACAACAATACAGCACGAGGGAAGGAATCCACTCAATTATTGGAATAATGAGCATAAGGAGAACACATATTCTCATAACTTTCATACACTATAAAATCCTTATCAAACAGAATTTCAAGAAATACTAGCACGAGACTCTTTAGATTTATATAATTTCCACGTGAGATAAAGTAAATAATAATGTTTCTACACTAGGTATTACACAAACTCGAAGCCTAGGAAGCAATACATATCTCTGGCCTACTATACGCAATTCCAGCTGTGATGTGCTCAATTGCAACGGTGTTATTATAAGACTAGTTTCCATGAACAAGTGTCCGGGGTGTTCCAACCGCACAAACACACAAAGGGATTCTATTTTTGTTTGAAAAGATAGTTTGATTCAAGCATTATGAGTTACTACGAGTAACTTTGTGGAGGTGATAAACGACTACCAACAACTATGCAAGCCACTTCCTATATTATTAATGAAAACTACTTGTTATAACCAAAATAAATTAACTAAGAGCCATATCACTTAAACAACAA
>NC_026153.1:11048068-11049543 GCF_000512975.1 Sesamum indicum
AATCGTTGCTGTAGCAGAAATTGTATGGAGCGAACGAAACAGGCAAGCTGCAGCATTTCACTTGATTCTGCTGCACATTTTTTGTGCACTAATTCTCTAGAATGAATTTCAACAGCAACAGAAATCAATTATGCAGAATAATCCATTTAAACATATTGACGTCTGCAATTCATTTACGCAAAAAAGTTGGAAATATGGAATGTGAGTTGCACAATCGATGCATGAGGTTCAACACCTAACCTACGTTAATTCTTACTTAAACTAGAGCTGCACAATTACATTAATTTGTCATCTAATCCTAGTGACTTACGTATTTCCTTGGAAACAGAACTATTTTCAAGCAACACTGAAAATGCACTCCCACTTCCTCTTTCTCCTGCCCAATTTTTCGGGAACCAAAAGAGCCTTAAATGAGTTCTTCCCCTTTATCCTTTGTCATTCGACATCAAAAGATAATTGTAGACACAACTAGGATTCAGAATGTAAAAACTAGAAACAAGAGCCAAAAAACTATTATTTTTAAGAGAAATCGGAAAATTGAGATAAGAGGAACAATTCTAGTTAATTCACATATTTATACACCATATGTGTGCCAAGTGGTATTAAAATAGCATTCATGGCAACTGAATGAATGAGAACATAGAAAATCTTCATAAAAATGTTCACCAATAGGGGAAGATCAATTACCACATAAGTTTCTTTAGGAACTACCTTAGTCCATACAATAGTTCTTTCCATGGGGTTTGACGTTGTGCAATATGTAACCCCTTTTTCTGCAAACCTTGTGACCAAATGTCCTAAGCTACGAAAGCGAAAAAATAGCTTAGGCGCCTTGAAGGCGGTGAGTGGATTCCAAAGGAAGAAGAAAGAAAGAAACACAAATAACGAAAGATCCTACCTCCAATTGATCCCAATTCAACCACTTTTTTGTCAATTTCACCTACAATGGATTTTCGAGTATATTTCGCCATTTCCCACTTCTGCATCTCCGTCTTATATTTTTTCATCTCAGCACCTTCGGCTTTAGAAGCAGCTGTAAACAGCTTCTCTTGCTATTTTAGAAGAATCAAGTAGATTAAATAATGTGTTAGATAAATGAAAAACATGCAAGCACATCCACATATAAACATATTCATAGGCAGTTTCTGAGTAATGACTTACTTCTTTCAGTTGTTTCTTTTCATCCATTAGACGAAGTATCTCCTCCTTTCATGTTCTCTTTGGTGTCATTGTTTCATATGCCTTCTTTTTCTATTCAGTATACCATCCATCTTTATATCGTCGACTCAGGATTTGACCCACAGAATCCATTGTACAAGCTTTGTCTTCACATGCCTAAGGGATCATCAATACAACAGTTTAAATAGGATTATATAATAAACAATGTATCAACCTACATTAATTCACACATTAATTCTTCTCTTGCTATTTTAGAAGAATCAAGTAGATTAAGTAATGTGTGAGATGAATGAAAA